>NC_086323.1:175263796-175411296 GCF_036172605.1 Pelobates fuscus | reverse complement strand
CTTGTTTTAATTGCTGCAATCCTTATTACATCAGTTCAATGTGGTGGTGGTAAGAAGTAATATTTATAAATAACACGCCGCTACCGCTGACCGGAAACCCTCTGGCATGCCAAATCTGGTCATTACAGCTTCTAAAACCTTCAAGTGTAAGCGGTCAGACGCTTTTTCTGTATCAAGGGAGACCAGCAGGCCATCCCGGGAGCGTTTACATAGACCATGCAGGATGTTTAGCACTTTTCGCGTATTGTCTGAACCTTGTTGACCTGACACAAAGCCGACTTGGTGGTTGTGTATTATGTGTGGGAGAATAGTACTTAGTTGGGCATATAGCACTTTTGACAGTCTGAACTGAAAATATGGTTAGAGTCTAGTGATCCACCTACTCACAATATTGCTGTTGTGTGGTCTGTGCTCATAGTATTGTAACTGAGTGGTCCATCTACTTGCTATTTTGCCACTGCATGATACACTTAATTGCAGTATTACTGCTGCGTGCTGTGCCCACTTGCTATTTCGCCCCATATGGTGCACTTGCTCACTTTATCACCAAAGCCTGATGGTCCTGTGTGGTGCTCCTTCCCGAAGTATCGACACAGTGTGGTCCATTTTCACAAATGCCAATTGTTGTGTCCCATTCCCTTATGTGATGCTACATTTTTTTTTTCTCCGTGGTAAAATACTGTACATGCCTATCCAGTTCCTTGTTCAGAAGGCATGGGTAGTAGAGTCAGTTTTCCAGTAAATATGCCATTTACTGTGTATTTTTGCTGGTGCTGCTGGTAACCTTAGGGACTAAAACTGAAAATATATTGTATTACTGATACACATTCTATTTTTTTTTTCCTTTAGAAGACCTCATGAAAGGATCCTTCCCTTTTTTTGGGATATATTTCTGCCAAAAATGTGTGTATTATTAAAGGCACCATAAAAAGCCAGGGTAGTTTTTGTGTCCTTCGGTTCTTGGTAACCAATTTAAGTGCCAAATCAAAACCGGGGGTTCTGAGGTACCCGCAGCCTGGTCCAGTGCTCGGCGATGGGTAATGCAGAAGTTCCACTTCTGAAATGTCCGTATTAATTATATCCGTATTATATTTATTTACTGGATGTACCGGTCAGTGAACCACACCACACTGAATGTTAAAATAAAAAAGGGGAAATTGATTAATGCACAGTATCGTGGCTACAGGTGTGCGTCATGGTCGATAGCCCTGCATGTCAAAAGTAACTATTTAGTATGGTAGATCTGTCTAGGGTCCATATTTGGCTGGACTGTCATAAACATTCTAACTGCGGCCCTTTTGAGCATTTCTCTGCTGCACCTTGCGGAGAAGTGACATCTGCTGGTACATTGCATTAGCCTGCACTCTGAGGATTCACTGACGGGAAAGGGGGGCTGTGGTTGAAAATACCCCCATCATTTCCTTGAACATGCAAGGTAAGTCCTCGAACTTTGACAGATTCTTTTCTACCCTGGAGAAGGAGGCGATTGCTCTGTAAAATGTGTATGGTATGTAGTCCCATTCCTTCCAGTTTTCCTCCACCAAGCAGACTCTGCCATCTATGAGAACCATGCATTCTCCCAAACAGCAATTAAAAATGGTTTCATTCTACTCCCTTATCAGCACTTATGTTTTGCACTGCAAATGTACTCGTTTCCCTTCAGGATGTGTCTTCATTAAAGCTTTTTGTCAGAACTCCCTCTGTTTCCCTTGCAGCCTTAAGCGACCACTCTCATCCTTCAAGGTACACATTCTCACACCCTCTGTGCATCTGGGTGTTCCTTTGTATATCTCTTTGTGTGAGTGTGTATCAGTATATATCTGAATTAGAATCTATATGTGTCTGTGTTCATGTATGAAAAGATAATGGATACCACACTCTGCAGGCTTCCAGGGTGCTCAGGACCGGAGGACGGCCAGGTCTCATTTACAGAAATAGAAAATAAATATTGATCCAGGCACTCAAGAATAAAAGGCAAAATAGCAGCTTTATTTAGAGCAAAATGGCAATATTTCGACCAAGCATGGTCTTTGACAAATACCCTGCTGGGTCGAAACATTGCTGTTGTCTTGCTCTAAATAAAGCTGCTATTTTGCCTTTTATTCTTGAGTGCCTGGATCAATATTTATTTTCTATTTATGTGTACATGTTTGTACATGTTTGTACTTGTCTGTTTGTTTTTGGGAGTGCGTGAGTGCATTTTTACACATATTTCCATGCATAAATGTTTGTGTATAATATAAATGTTTGTGTATAATATACGTTTGTCATAGTGTACCGTATTTTTCTGTGTAAAAGACGCCACCATGTGTAAGATGACCCCTGTTTTTTGAGCCCAAAATTAAAAAATCTATATTTTAAACATCTTGATATTTTAGAGGTGACTTCTGAGGAGAACAACACACTTCTGATTCTCATGCATCCCCTGTGCTACGGTACCCTGTAAAGTTAAAGGACCACTATAGTGCCAGGAAAACATACTCGTTTTCCTGGCACTATAGTGTCCTGAGGGTGCCCCCACCCTCAGGGTCCCACTCCCGTGGCGCTGAAGGGGGAGGAAGGGGTTATTCCCTTTCCTTTTTTCCAGCGCCGGGCTCCCTCGGCTCTGGGACTCTCCTCCCTCCTTCCGTCATCGGCTGAATGTGCGCATTCAGCCAGTCTCATAGAAAAGCATTCTCAATGCTTTCCTATGGACGCTGGCGTCTTCTCACTGTGAAAATCACAGTGAGAAGCGCGGACGCGCCTCTAGCGGCTGTCAATGAGAGCCACTAGAGACTGGATTAACCCATAGGTAGAAACTATGTTTTCTGCAAAAAGGGTTAAACCTAGCTGGACCTGGCACCCAGACCACTTCATTAAGCTGAATTGGTCTGGGTGCCTATAGTGGTCCTTTAATGGCTCTATAGTGGATGCTGGGAAACTGCAGCTCCCACAATACAGCAGGTGGTGTGAGGGCATGCTCCCTTATCCCCATTTGTTTCTCCATTAATATAAATCAGAAAGCAAGACCTATCTGAGGTGGAGCAAACCTTAATATGGCTTCTTCACTTTCACACCTTTTATGGGGTGGCTAGTGCTAGTGTATGCTTCAGCTCCTATGCATATAGCGACCTCTTCCTCCTTGCCACAGCATTCAGAAGTGGATCGGCAGGAGGGAGTCCAGGTGTGTGTGTGTGCCGGGGCACACTGAAATGCGGCAAGCGCCATCTTAACTTAGACACCTGGAGTGACATTCAGTGTATAAGACGACCCCCAATTTTAGCCTAAAAATATTTTTTTAAAAACAGTCTTATACATGGAAAAATACGGTATTTACTCGCCCATTAAATGTTATGGTACCACTCTAGCACCAGCAATTCCACTTTGTGCCTGAGATTTTAATTTTTTTGTTTTGTAGGCTGACATTTACTTGACTGCACTGTTCAAGGCAGACTGTGCTTTAACACATGGGCAGCAGTGGGTTAAATCCATGTTTGGGATTGCAGTAACCTACTCCTATTTTTTCAGTTTTATATGCATTTGCTACAAAAGTTTTTTTTTTTGTTTTTTTTGTTTTTTTTGCAAGGAAACACCTAGGCCTTTTAAAATAGATACCTATAGAATTTGAGAAGATAACCTCTTTAGGTAGAGAACTCCACATCATTATTGTCTAGGAAATATTGTACTGGAAAGAACCTTTTTTCACTGCTGTAAGTTAAAACTCCTTACAGCAGTCTCAACCTCTTGTCTGTTGTATATCCATACTGATGAACAAGTTAGCACATAGTGGCTGGTACTGACCCTGTATTTATTTATGTGTAAAATATTTTACCAGGATGGATACATTGAGATTTCTCTCATTTTCAAGTACCGTATATACTAGAGTATAAGCCGACCCGAATATAAGCCGAGGCCCCTAATTTTACCCCCAAAAAACTGGGGAAACTTATTGACTCGAGTATAAGACTAGGGTGGGAAATGCAGCAGCTACTAGTAAATTTCTAAATAAAATTAGATCCTAAAAAAATTATATTAATTGATTATTTATTTAGTGTGTATATGAATGCAGTGTGTGTGTATATGAATGCAGTGTGTGTGTATATGGATGCAGTGTGTGTGTATATGAATGCAGTGTGTGTGTGTGAATGCAGTGTGTGATGCAGAGCCTTGGTGGGGGGTGGGCATTTTTATTATGATTTTTTCATTATTATAATTTTATTTATTTTTTTTATATTGATTTTATTATTATTATTATTATTATTATTTTTTATTATTATTCATATTTTATTATTTATATTTAAAAAAAAATTGTTCCCCTCCCTGCTTGATACATGGCAGGGAGGGGGCTCTCCTTCCCTGGTGGTCCAGTGGCATTGGCAGTTCGGGGGGAGGGGGGGCTGTCAGAGAGCACTTACCTCTCCTGCAGCTCCTGTCAGCTCCCTTCTCCTCCGCGCCGGTCCGTTCAGCACCTCTGTCAGCTCACACTGTAAGTCTCACGAGAGCCGCACTATGACCCCGCGGCTCTCGCGAGACTTACACTGGGAGCTGGCAGAGGTGCTGAACGGACCGCCGCGGAGGAGGAGGGAGCTGACAGGAGCTGCAGGAGAGGTAAGCGCTCGCTGCCAGCCCCCCGTCTGTATTATGGCAATGTAAATTGCCATAATACAGACAGTGACTCGAGTATAAGCCGAGTTGGGGTTTTTCAGCACAAAAAATGCTATTTTTCTAGCCTTTCTTCATAACTGTTTTCCATGCCCCTTGTTACTTTTGTAGTTCGACTCTGCATGTTTTCTAGTTCTGCAATATCATTTAAAACTACCATTGATTTATGCAGAGGCAAAATTATAGTTTGATAACATGAATACTTTTTGTTCATAAAAGTTAGTTATGCGTAATGTCTATCGGTTTTTAATAATGAGTCACATGTAGCCTATTCTTGTGAATAAGTGGCAGCCATGACAAGTAAAACCGCAACATATATATTTCAATAGCTACATTTCTGATTAAGTGTGCCCTTTCGGATGATAGGGTTTATTTGACAAGTGATGGTGCATTGCTTAGTCAGGATGTTTCCTGTAGATAGGCAAACACTTGACAATTTTTAGGGGTATTTTCTCTTCTTAAACAAAATAGAGTATTTTCATGCGTGTACATGAGGGGAATACTTGAGGAATACTTTAACAGCTAGAATTTCATCAAAGATGTGTAAATTATGGAAAATCATGACATCTGCTCTTTTGATTGGTGCCAACTCTTTAATCAAACAAGTCTTTGGCCATTATGCCACAGTATGTGTCTATGCAAGAGCTGGACATTGTGCTTCACTGTCCTTTCTTGTACAGTTTAATGCATAGGCAAATTCTTGGTTTTGAAACTTTTTTTTCCTTGTTTATATTGTTGGATATTTATTAATGAAACCAAGCAAAAAGTCACTGTAACCTCATTGTAAATATATTTAGAGAAGAACGGATGATTTTTTTTTATACATGTTGGTAACTTGTGGCACAGTGGTGTATAAGTTGGTGACAATGGAGCACTCGCTTCATAATCGGTTAAACCCCCCCCCCCCAAAAAAAAAAAAACTAGCTTTGACACCAAACAGCAGTGGGGCCCGTATAGATGACCCTCACATTCTTGATGGAACAATTCTTCTAAGGAGTGGCTTAAAGAAATATATATAGAGTAGTATATATTTCTTAAAGGGACACTCCACTGCTCACATACAAAATATATAAAAATCAATGTTTAGAAGGTATACTCCAAATGGAAACTAGCATGAATTTAATTATGTATTATTTCATTGAGGTCTAAGGACCCTTCTAGGGTCTTGGTCTGAGTCATGTTCTCCATCTATTGAAGCACCATTTATCTTAAGGGTTGGTGAGAGTATGACATTTTCTGATTTAGTTCTAAGGCTGCGTTTTTTCCCCCCACAAAGCTGGATATTTTATTGAGGGTACAATGGTTTAGGAGGCCCTCTAAACACCATAATCGCTACAGCTCAATGTAACAGTTATGGTGTTCCCCGAAACCATCCTATGATTAAATGCCTTTTACAAAGGTTTTACACCTACATTCCTTATAGTCTGCACTTACGAGCTAAAGCAAAAGATTATACTTCATCTGTATCCATTTTGTGCAACTTTGGACATTATTCATTATTCAGAATGTTAGTGATATGTTCATCTAAAGTCCCTCCAGGGCAACCCAGGGGCTGATCCCTACCGAAGAACTCTCAAATACAGATAAGGCCCTGTATTAGTGCAGGGCAGGGCTCGCCATGGCGACTAGGAATTTTGGCACCTGGGGCTTTTCAGTTCAGCGGCAAGGGTGTGGAACCAGGCAGCGAGGGACCTGAAATCTTCAAGCTCTTCTTGCTCTACTCCCCTACGTGCCCTGCACTGATGCTGAAAGCCGTAATGTGAGGTCAGTCCAGTCTGCGTCACTATATGGCGCGTGAGGAAGCAGAGCAAAAGCTTGAAGATTTCATCAGTCACAATGGACCCCTGGGAAAGGACCCACTCCAGCTCTCCCAAAGGAAGGGATGTTAACTGGACTTAAATAAAAAATAAATAATTTGAGTGTGTGAGAGAATGTGTAAGTGTGTCAGTATCAGTGTCTGTGAGTGTGTCTCTCGCTGTCGGTGAGTGTGTATGTGTTGTCAGTGTGTCAGATTGGCGATTGTATGCCTGTTGGCGTGGGTGTGCCGGTCTGTCAGTAAGTGTCTGTTTAGATGACCGGCTCCCCTCCGATCGCATGGAAAAGGTGTTTTTTTTATTTTTTTTGTAAATATGATTTTTTTTTATTGAATTATTCATAGACTTATACATGTCAGATCAGACAGCGTGTATGGAGACTCGCAGGTCTCTATGATATATACCATGTGCCATATGCATTTGTGTGCCCACAGGCACACCATTTTTCTCCCTTTTTTTTTTCTTTTAGGTTTATTTATTGTTGTATCATATGAAGATTTCTGCCTGGGGATCAGATGGTGTGCATGGAGACTCGCAGGTCTCTATCGTATTTTCCGCATACCATTTGTACCTGTGTTAGCTCGCAGGCTCCATGGTTTTTAGTGCTGTGTTTTGGCTCGCTGGCCTCCTGTCTCGCGTGGTATGTGTTCTCTCGTGCCCATGCCTTACAACCTTCCCTTTTTGCCATCTGTGATGTGCGTTTTTTTCTGTTGCTATGTAGGGTCTGCGTGACTATACGTGCGTGTCCGGTGGCCTCTCTTTTATATTAGGGGTCTGGTATTCCCCTGAGTAATTGCTCTATTGCGTTCTTGTGTGTCTATCTCCCCACCTCCGTCGCCCTGTGTTCTTCTTAGCTGTTAGTCTGATCAGCTATCGTTTATGGGTGTCTGGTAGTTTGTTATTGTGCGTGGGTGGTGTCGTGACGTGAGGTAACTTCCCCATTCTATTAGTCATCCGCCTCGTAGTTTTTAACTGTTATTGCATTTCCTCTGTGTGTTATCTTGTCTGGTTTTGTCTGTTGCGTTTATGTTCCTGCGTGTAAGTTAGTACGTGTTTGTGGGTGTTTGCAACTATATTGTGCCTCTGTCATTCTCTTTGTGTGTGATGTCTACTCTTGTTGTTTCTTTATATGTCCCCTTGCGTGTTTATCTGTTTTTCCCAGTTTTCGGGGGCTGGTATCCGTTTGCTCTTTACTCCTATTCCGCTTTCAGGTCAGTCAGGTGGACTCCCTGCGGTTTCAACCTTCATTGCGGTTGTGTGCAATGAAGCTCTCTCTTGGAGTTTTCCCTGGGGTCATATAGGGAGGTTGGGAGGGGTTATGATAGGGTGGGGGGAGGAGGGGGGGATTGAGAAAAGCTATTTTTACTCACTTTTTTGTTTTTCAAGCCTCCATGGCTGAGATCTTTTATGATCTCAGCCAAGATAATGCCATAGGAATGCACTGGCAGGTTACTGTGCATGTGTGGAAAGCGCAGTGCTGCGCCAGTTAGCATCTCCTAATAGAGATACATTGAATTAATGCATCTCTATGGTTAACATTCAGCACCTCCATGCAAATCGTGGAGACGCTGCACACTGTGGAGCACTGGACTAAGAAGCACCTCTAGTGGCTGTCTGAGTGACTGTCACAAGAGGTGTTACTTGGCAGCAATGTAAACTCTGCCTTTTCTCTGACAGTTATTTGCAATAAGAACAATAAAGATGTGGAACTCTCCACCAAACAAGAATTTTTTTTATTTTTTTATTTTTTTATAGGGCTGGCTTTAATTTGTTTTTGTCCTCCCCCCGCCCCCCTCTTCTTTTGGATCAGCATGACAAAAAGGTGCTAAAGGTTGAACAAGATTACTATATAACATATGGAAAATGTTTTGACACAGAACCTTGGTACAGCGCTTGGGGCATGCTGACACCATACCACTAAAATAGGCTATAGTGTTTTTATTGTTTTAACTGCTATTTCACCTTAACCGTGTAACTTACACCTTTGGTTCCTGTCACACTCTGTTGCCTGCAGTTGTGTGTCATTGCTTGTAACCAAGAATGAGCTATAGTTACTTGTTGTATGTTTAATTGATGTTATTGTAATTTTCTTTCACCAATTTACCAAGGCAGCTATTGTCTGGAAATTTAGACATAAATAATAGACAAAAATGGTGAGTTTTGTTGCAGTAATGGCGTTAAGAAATGCAGCAGAGATAATGTACAAAAAACACCATTACTTCTGTAGAACATCTGGGTCTTTCATTCATTTTTAAAAATGATTACATTTAATGAAACTTAATGGTATATTTTTAAAATAGATTAATGTACGTTGTTAAATTATTATTTTTTTTTAATTCTTTATTTTAGCATGCATTTTGATTCATACATAAGTAGAATGACATTGTAACGTTTATGTATGCAGGATTATTCAGCATAGGGGTAGCATAACATGTCATAGAAGAACATTGCACTTTTTGTTATTATGAAACAGGCTAAATTCAGTTGTCTGTTATCTAGTTGATAAGAGGAAACATGGATACATGCTATGTTAACTGACACTAGTAGAGTAACAGATATAAGATGCAGGTATCGTAGTAGGAGTAGTATGCTGACAAAAAGTAACAGCAAGAGTCATAAGATAACACTTCAGGATGTGTAAGTAATAAGCAGGGTTAAACTCCCTAACTTTAATAGCCTGGAATAATCAAATATGATGGCCATGGGCCTTGAGCTCGGGAGCACAGCTCAACCTATGCCAGTCATCAGTGTAGCAGAGTCCCACAATAGGAGGTATTGTGACAGGTTTTCAGGCTCTGATGTTGACCTTCGTGGCGAGCCATATAGCGTTAGGCGGGTTTCCTCCAGCACCTCTGACACTGTGAGAGTCCCAGCATTAAACTGCAGCGGTGCCCTCATGTATGTTGCCCTGCGTGGCTGTAGTGGATGCTTCTTGCTCTGACTCCATCTTGGGGCTATCTTCTGCTGGAGCCTTGGACTGTCGCTGCGGAATAAGGATAACCCGGTGGGGTCAGTGCTGAACTGCCTGTTGCTGGGCAGGTGGGATCCCCCCGAGTACTTCGGCAAGTCATCTTCCCTATGGGCTCCCTGTCTAGACAAAGAGACAGCAGTCTCAGCAGGCGCTGGGGTTTGAGGTTTGGCAGGGGGGATCGGACAGGAGGATTTTCCCCTGCTGCGTGGAAGCTTTGTCCTGACTGCCTTTTCCCCTGTTCTCTGGTTGCTGGTAGATGGGTCAGTGTGTCGCTCACTGTTTGAGTTTCTGATGGCATCTGGCTATTTTTCTCCAAAAGTCCTCAAATAAGGTATCAGGTTTAGTAGCCAGGTCCGTCACTGCCCCAGTGTTTGCAGCAAGAGGTTCTTGTCTTCGAGGTTGTGGAGGCATCATTGTGTCAGCCATCTTTGTTTGGCCTCATGGTTGCAGGAGAGTCCCCTGCGGCAGAGAGGTGAACAGTTCCAGCTGGGACCGGGATATCCCCCACTGGTCCAAAGTGGGGTGGGGGTCGGTGCTGTCAGAGAGTCTGCAAACAAAACGCGTCCTGTGCCGAGGGATCGTCCGTCTCCCCCATGCACGGTTCAGGCCAGGCCGCTCAGCCTGTCTGTGGTTCCTGCGGGCGGATCTTCAAGATTTGGGTGTCTCTGTGTGCCTAATCGGCTGCTGGTCAGTTCTCTGGTTCCGGGAAGCTGAACCCGGTGGGCTAGTTAGTTTTAGTAGCTTAATATTGCTTGCTTATGCCGGAGCTGTTAGCAAGTGTGCCTGGCCATCTTGGCTGCCAAGCTCGCCCCCCGTTGAATAATTTTGATTTATTTTGGGAGATTTTAGCTTATTCTATCTGACATAGCAGCCATGTCAGACTCTACTGATATCTTATCAAACTTGGCTCTATGACAGAGGTTAGTTGAGAAAAATGAGTGAAATTTCCTTTAAAAAAAAAAATCAATATACATTATTAAAAAATAAAAAAAATAAAAATTATAATTAACTGTAATAAACTTTACAAAATTAGGAGTGAAACTTTGATGACCGTTAAAGTTGTCCTTTAACAGCAGTCTTTAGAAATCCTCTGAGGCCATAGATCCTCTGTATGCAAAGACCCTACTTTTAAACGTTTTAACATTCAAAATAAAAACAGTCCATTGCAAATAGTAGTAAGTTATTGCCTGCATACACCTGGAAACGGTTTGTAAAATAAAATGTTGAAATAGTTGTAAGATTGTGTAAGACATCTGGCATTTCTGGGAACCTCCCACACATGCACATATACTGACCATTGGTAGCTCCTCATATAACCATTTATATTAAAGGGACACTCTCTGAACACCAAAACCACTGCAAGAATATCTGGTAGTTGGTTTTGCATGTTAAGATAAATCCTCTACTGTTCTCAGTAGTAAAATTCATACAGTTGGCTTATTCAGCAAATGTTCTGTTTTCTTTTTGCCTCCTTGCCATTCTACTTTTTGCCACCTTGAAAAGAATTGCTAGTTTCATTTTAAAACTTTTTATTCCAAAACGTTGGTTTTATTTTGTTGTGATTTGGATCTTATTTATTACATTGAAAGTGTTGTTCTCTTTACTATGCAAAATCCCTTTAGTGCAATCCATTACTGCTGCTGTTTTTTGTTTTGTACACAACGTCCTTCATCCAATGCAATGACTGCAGCTTCTTAAAAATAGCCTCTCAATTACTACAAGTACTATTGGGTCATTCGAGACATTCATGCTAAACTTGCAGCTATGATAGGCGCTCAGCCACCTGACTGGCTGCAATGATTGCATCGAGGACACAGACACCGATTCTGACATCTGCTTTTTAAATAGAAACTGTGAAATCTTTGTGACTCAAGAACACAGACCCTGCTTCTCAAAGCTTTTTGCTTGTTTATTTTTCCTGATTGGCCGTTAATTTGTTATCTTTCAATATGAATGTTGTCAAATAACTGGAGTAGTAATTGGTGGTGGTGAGGGGGAATGTTTGATTTTTCGCCTCTGCCCCATGATTTCAGTGACACATCTACTATACTGTGCCTGTTAAAGTGAAACTTTAGGCCCCCAGACCACTTCATCTTATTGAAGTGGTCTGGGTGCAGTGTCTGTCCCTTAACCCTGCAATGTAAAACATTACACTATTAGAGAAATTGTAATGTTAACTTTGCAGTTTCTCCCAGGCAGCATCTAGAGGCGCTTCCTGCATTTACATGGAGTTTAACTGCATGAAACAACGGTGGACGTCCTCATGCTTCGCGTGAGGATGTCTAGCATCTTGAAAAATCTATAGGAAAGCATTGACTCAATGCTTTTCTATGGGAAAGGTCTGATCTGAACGTGCGCATTAGGTTCCTGGGTCGCCATGGCGTGAGAAGGAGTCCAATCCACACTGCGCTGGAATCAGGCATCGGTGTCTTTAAAGGGGGGGCAAAAGGGGCAGCTGCCCCGGGCCCATTTACTCCTGGGGGGGCCCAAAGCTGCCCCGTGGGACCCCTGCCGGCATCCAAACCCTGTGGACTGCAGCACCTGATGTAATCATTAAGAAGGCCTGGGCCCCTTTAGTGTTGCCTGCTGGAAGGAAGTGAGGGGAGATCACTTCCTCCCAAGTAACAGAGTGCCGCTGGAATGTGGAGATGGCATATACAGGAGGAGAAAAGGGACTGAGAAAGTCAGACCCTCCAGCTCCCACTGGACCCCAGGAAATCCCCCCCTTCTGTACCCAAAGGGTAAGGAGACAAGAGGGTGGCTAAAATATGATGTAAATTGATATATGTTTGTATCTGGGTCAGAGTCTGTGCATCTGGCTATGTGTGTGTGTGTGTGTGTTTATCTGGCTATGTGTGTGTTTATCTGACTGTGTGTGTGTGTATGTGTATTTGTTTATCTGGCTCTGTGAGTGTGTGTGTGCACCTGGCTGTGTGTGTATCTGGCTGTGTTTGTGTATGTACATCTGTGTGTATGTGTATCTGTATGAATGTTTATCTGTTTGTGTACTTGTGTGTCAAAGTGTATGTGTACCTGCATGTATGTTTTTGAGTGAGTGAGTGTGTGTGTGTGTGTATCTATGCTTGTGGCAATGCATTCATCCCAGCATTCCAATGCCAACACTGCACACACATACGCTAACACTGCACACAAATACACCCCTGCGTTCCAACAACATTGCACACAAATACACCACTGCATGTGTGTCTGTGTTCCTGTGTGTATCTCAGTGTTTGTGTAGTGTGCATCTATTTATATGTGGCAATGCATACATCCCGGCACTCCAACCCTAACACTGCACACAATTACACCCATGCATGTAAACCTGTGTATGTGTCTGTGTGTATCTAAGTGTGTGTACATATCTGAGTGTGTACATGTGCTAGTGTGTGTTTGTGTTAAGATGTGCATCTGCATTAAAAAGGCAACACTACATCCAAGCACACCCCTGCATGCAATTACAAATGTTACATACAAACACACCCCTTTATTAAAACACTAACATTATATACAAACACCAACTCAATACACAAAAGTACAGGGTACAGGGGGCCCAAGCAAATACTTGCCCAGGGTTCAATCGATATTAAAGACGGCCCTGGAATTAGGCAAGTGAAAAAAGGGGTTTTCACTCTTTCTTGACTGTGCAAAGGCAGAGGTACGATATAGTGTTAGGAATAGAGTTTTGTATTCCTAACACTATAGTGTTCCTTTAAGTTGTATCCACTTAATATACCATAATATTACTGTTTTAACCATGGTTTTATAACATTTACAATTATTTTGTTACTGTTAGCCTGTGAGTGTCTGCAGGCCCTGTATAAACAATTTATTTTAACATGTTCCCAAAGTCAGACTGGAGCTTAACCACAAGTGTCTAAGTCATGGTCCGTATGGAGGAGGAAAGCGTTCTGTCTAGTTAGTTTCTATTGAGGGACTTCAGAAGTATGCTAGTTTTCCGTGCCATGTGACTTCGCCTCCCTCTAAAAAGAAAATAATACTTCCAAGTTTCCTACAATAAGAGTGTGAGTGTTAGCTGTGTTGAGAAATGGGATTGGCATAAAATATTCCAGGTTTAAATTGTTACCCATTTTAAATTATTTTTTGCATATCAGTGTTTTCATAAATGTATCTGACCCAAAAATATGTCTGGTACATTGCATGCTTTTAAAGGAACACTCAAAGTGCCATAACCACTACAGCCTGCTGCATTGGTTTTGGTAACAGGAGTGCCTTGTGTTATACCAAAATAATTTGTGAAACTGGTGTAGAAGGGTGTGACAACTTACCTTACTAACGTTTTCTTGGGTGAATTCAATTGGCCCTTCTGTGCGAAGCAAAGTCATGTAGGACTGTGCTTATTGGCTGAGAGCATTGTCTGAGTGCTCAGACAATGAGCATGGTCCTGTTTCAGACCTGCTTAAAGGGATACTATTCTCCTGGCACTAGAGCTCTCTCCTCTTCCCCATCCTTCGTGCCTCCCACCGTGTTAAATAAAGGTATAAAACGCTTTATTTACCTTTTCCCAATGCCGATGTCCCTCGGCGCTGGGTTGCGGCTTCGCCTCCTCCTCCGTTCCACCGCATGCATATTAGACCTCCCCACAGGAAAGCATTGAATGCTTTCCTATGGGGTGAAATCTGACGCTGGATGTCCTCATGCAGTGTGTCCAGCGTCGGATACCGGATCAAAAGTCCGTTCCGATGCAGGAAGCGCCTTCAGTGGCTGTATGGTAGACAGCCACTGGTGCCAGATTTAGTGCTGCTACGTAAACATTGCAGTTGCTCTGGAACTGCAATGTTTAACATTTCACCACTAAGTGCAATAGGGGACACTGCACCCAGACCACTTCAATAAGCTGAAGTTGTCTGGGTGCCTATAGTGTCCCTTTAACTCAGTAAAGACATCCAGCTTTTCCTGCTGTATAAAGGTAAATGCAGCATGGGTAAGTTAATTCGTCAAATCATTTTAGAGTGGCTTGACAAATTACTCTTGGTTGCTGGCAGGGTTTTTCTGGCAGCAGAACCATTACAGCAGGCTTTAGTGCTTTGAGTGCTCATTTATAGATAGCATATGAAAAAATGCTCTGGTTAGTGAGTATTCTTGCAGCTAGACATGACCACTCACATGGAAGAAACCCCCTACCTGAGAGCATTGTCCTTCTGATCATATTTCATCTACATAAAACCGTGAATCGGCATGTGTGCAGTGATGTCCCCAGCTACCTGCTTATGACTTGGGAGAGGTGGAACACAGAAATTGGAGAGAAGCTGGGTGGCTGAAGTTTCCCAACTGCTGTTCGCATCGAAGGGTCTTCTTGCAAAGTAGTAATTTCAAGCTGCTAATGCAGGGTTCTCTATGTGCATAATATGCAATTGGCATAGATTGTTATGGAGTGCTGCCACCACTAATTGACATGCAGGATTCTTTCTGGACCATTAAGTAACTCCACCAATGATGAGCCTCTGATCTATAGAGTCTGATCGTATCCCTTAAACCATATTCCGACATGTATAAACATTTTTTTTTAATGGATTCAGAATATGTAGTTCAGCCCCAAGCCCACATTCCATTGAAAGCAGCCATATTTACAGAGTTTGTGAATTTGGTGAACATGGTTGTGTTCAAAATTTGCAGTCATACGGCCAGATTCTGAGAGTGAGCCATCACCATGCTTCCAGCCTAACTTTGCTATCCAATACTGGACTTGGAATTCATCTGTGGATTGATAATGTGTATTTTTTCCATAACCACTACAGTGAGCTGCAGTGGGCATTGTGTCCATTTAATCTATTATAAAGGCTGTATCTGTTCATTAACATGTTGTATAGTTAGGTTTTATCACTTTCTTACTGATTTTATAGGACCTATATTATTATTATTAGACTGAAAGATGGCTAAGAATATAATTTCTGTTATTATATTGTGCTACCATGTCATGAATCGGTCCTTTGAAAAAAAATCCTTGTCATTAAAAAGGTTAATTAGATAGTCACCTTCTCATGAAAGGATATTTTGAATTAATATATACCTTTTCTGATCCCATGTGTTTTGGGGAACGCATGCTTTGTATTAATGAATAATCAGCTTTTTTTTTTTTTTTTTTTTATGATTTTACTTTCTGTTGAAATGAAATTACAGTAGGTTGTTGGTTATCATTCTCCATGAGGACTGATCAGTGGTTAATTTAACTGTACATTATTTTTTTATTTCTAGTTTTTGAAATAATTGTTACCAATGGAGCACATCCAAGGAGCATGGAAAACACTCAGCAATGGATTTGGGTTTAAAGATTCAGTATTTGATGGGCCCAACTGTATGTCCCCCACTATCTCTCACCAGTTTGGTTACCAACGCCGGGCATCTGATGACGGTAAACTCAATGAAACCTCCAGGACAAGCTGTACAATTCGCGTTTACTTACCGAACAAACAGAGAACAGTGGTAAGTAACCTGTTTTTTTGTTTGTTTTGTTTTGTCTATGATTATATGTTGTTAAATTAGCATCTTGAAAACCGTAGTAATGGGAAATCCGATGTCTTTACATCTCTCTATGGTGTTACTTTAAAATTAATATTTTAAAGTAACACCATAGGGTCAGGAACACAAACGTATTCCTGACCCTATAGTGTTAAAACCACCATCTAGCCCCTCCAGACCACCCTTGCCTCAATAAATATAATAAAATCTTACTTGTATTCAAGTCTGCAGCTGCTGCCTCTTCCCCTGAACTAAACAGGGGAGGAGAGTAAGCGCTAGATAACAAAATAGGCAGCAACCCTATAAGGGAATCCCTCAAATACCCTTAGAAAATAATAGGAAAAATAAATAACAAGAAAGGGCTGCGCCGAGGGGAATCAATATATAAATAACAATATAGAATAGCAATGAGTCCAATATGTAAAAGAAAGTCAGGCTATAGACACCAGAACTACATTAAGCTGAAGTGGTTCTGGGGACTATAGTGTTTCTTTAATGTGAGGTAAATTAGAGATTAGTGCCACGAATAATATACTAGATTGCCTACTTACAAACCAGATGAGGATGATGATGGGCTGTAGTTTGGCTCCACTGGTCTGGTGTAGAACAGGCTCTCTGGAGGCTGTTTGTAACTGTGGTCACTAAAAATCACTAAAATCAATGTTCTGGGAGCAGCTCCATTTTTTTTTTACGCCCTTTACACAGCTCAAGGTCTGGGTCCCAGGTTCCACCTTCATGTTCCACCAATGAGTTTGTTCACAGGAGGTGGAGTAGGGGATGTCCTGATATGTGTGTAAGGAATGCATTGTGTGAATCTGTGTTTGTATGTGTAAGGACTGCAAGGTGTGTTTCTGTGTATGTACGGGGTGCATTGAGTGTGTGTAAGGAATGCATTGTGTGTAAGGGTTGCATTGCTTGAGTGTGTGTGTCTGTGTGTGTAATGCATTGTGTGTTTTTCTGTGTGCAAGGGGTGCATTGTCTTTGTGTGTAAGGAATGCATTGTGTATGTGTGATGGATGTCAATCTCTCCCCCCTCCCTTGTCACTCTCTTCTTCCCCTCTCCCTTCCTTGTCACTCTCTTCTCCCCCCCCTTGTCACTCTCTTCTCCCCCCTCCCTTGTCACTCTCTTCTCCCCCCTCCCTTGTCACTCTCTTCTCCCCCCTCCCTTGTCACTCTCTTCTCCCCCCTCCCTTGTCACTCTCTTCTCCCCCCTCCCTTGTCACTCTCTTCTCCCCCCTCCCTTGTCACTCTCTTCTCCCCCCTCCCTTGTCACTCTCTTCTCCCCCCTCCCTTGTCACTCTCTTCTCCCCCCTCCCTTGTCACTCTCGTCTCCCCCCTCCCTTGTCACTCTCGTCTCCCCCCTCCCTTGTCACTCTCGTCTCCCCCCTCCCTTGTCACTCTCGTCTCCCCCCTCCCTTGTCACTCTCGTCTCCCCCCTCCCTTGTCACTCTCGTCTCCCCCCTCCCTTGTCACTCTCGTCTCCCCCCTCCCTTGTCACTCTCGTCTCCCCCCTCCCTTGTCACTCTCGTCTCCCCCCTCCCTTGTCACTCTCATTCCCCCTCCCAACCCCATCAATTCCCCTCCCTTTCAATTTATTCCCCCCACCCTCCCTGTCAATGTATTCCCCCCACCCTCCCTGTCAATGTATTCCCCCCACCCTCCCTGTCAATGTATTCCCCCCACCCTCCCTGTCAATGTATTCCCCCCACCCTGCCTGTCAACTCCCCCCCACCCTGCCTGCCAATGTATTCCCCCCCGCCCTCCCTGTCAATGTATTCCCCCCCACCCTCCCTGTCAATGTATTCCCCCCACCCTGCCTGTCAATTTATCCCCCCCTTTCCATTTATTCCCCCCCCTTTCCATTTATTCCCCCCTCCTGTCAATTTATTACCCCTCCCTCCCTATCAATGTATTACCCTCCCTTTCCATTTATTCCCCCCTCTCCCTTTCCATTTACTCCCCCCCCTCCATGTCAATTTATTACCCCCCTCCCTTTCCATTTATCCCCCCCCTTTCCATTCCCCCCCCATCCCTTTCCATTTATTCCCCCCCTCCCTTTCCATTTATCCCCCCCCCCTCTGTCAATTCCCCTCCCCCCCCCCCTCCCCTACCTATGTTGTAGTGTTGCCGAGCCATGTATGATCCGCGGGTACAGGGAGCTTCTGTTTCCTGTACCGGCCGGACTAAAAGGAAGTGCACACTCAGTGTTCACTTCCTGTTAGTCCGGCCGGGTACAGGAGACAGATGCTCCCTGTACCCGCGGACCATACAGGGCTCAGCCACGCTACAGTGAGGGAGTGACCGGAGGGAGCGCTGAGCGCTTCCCTCCTGTCAGCCCCTCTCCTCATGCTGCGCCCGGGCAAAGCTGCAGCCACCTGAGGCTCTCTACAGAGCGCTCGGGCGGCTGCAGCATGAGGGGGGTCGGCGCTCCTGGCGGCTCCCCTTCCCAAGGGGCGCCCTAGGCGGCTGCCTAGTGCGCCTTACAGGTTGCGCCGGCCCTGGTTAGAACGGACAGTGGAACAAGAAGTCATGTAAGGTGAAGAAGGTGAATAGGGAGAAGTGCTAATTAATTATTTGATATTCCGTCTGAGAAGTGAAGTTTGCAGCTCTGTCATGTGCAGATCTTTGTTTTCGGCATCAGGTGATATTTCTGGGAACATACATTGTTCTTTTATGGTATTTTAGGTGTGGGATTGATTCGAGGTGAAGAATGTGCAGGTATTATGCACGTGTTCTGGAATTATGTTAATTATCTTTGTTGACAACTGCCATACTTGTTCCACTGCATTGCTAAGCAGACTGCATGCTCTGTTTAATTTCCTTACATTTCATATAAAGTCTCTTAGTTGAATAATGTTCTGTTTGTTTTAAAGCTGCTCTGTAACTTTTGAGCATTAAAAAAATAAAAAAATATGATTATATCAAATACTCATCAACTTTGTTAGAATTCTGTTACATTTCCAATGCAGTAAATAGATATTCTAAACAAAGTAGGGATTAATTTATTTTAGAGATACTCCACTGCCCAAATACATAATAAAAAATAAAATCTACCCCAAATGAAAAATTGCATACATTTAATTATGTATCAGATTGCCTGCTGCCTTTTCCAGCTCTCCCCTTCTAACCCCACTCAAACATTTTGTTGCTGTCCAATCAGATTTCCCAATAGAGCTCAATGACAAGTCATTGAAAGGCAGGTACTCTGGACGATTGCTGCATTCATGAAGTCAGCTGCATTAAGCTAATGAAACCAGGAAGGGACATTACCTGTTGTCTGCTTGAAATCCAAGGGGGTGTAATCAGGTTAATTTATGAAAGTGTAAATTTTTTTGAAATCTGCACTTTTTGCAAAATGAAAAAAAACACTCTTCACACATCAAGCTTTTCAACAAGCTAAAAAAATGTAAGAGTTTGGAGTAACCCTTTTAAGCGCAGAGCCTTGACAAATCGTGGAATTGTGTTCCGTTTCTAAATCTTTTTCACTTGCAATGGCTGTTTGAAAAGACCTCTATTCTCTGAGCAAGTACAATACCTAGTTACAGTTTCAGAGGATCTTCCATGGACCTTTGTTTTGTACTCTAAGATTCTTTACGCAAGAATAAAAAAAGTACATCGGGTAACAGAGGTCTTGGGCATTCGGCCCGGAGGCGTGCTCGCACTTCTCGTTCTAGCGGTCTGCGCAGCCAGAAGTGGATGAACCTAGTCAGGTGTTCAGGTAGGTTCCATTCGGAGGACCGCGGGTGTCGGATGGTACGTGGGTCAAAGAGTGGATTCCCTTGGTCGTCCATAAACACCCCGTCTCCGGCCATATCGGTGAGGGTATCGTTATCCTTGCCTCTGTCGGTGGTGTCTAGGAAGGTCTCTTTAACATATCTCGAGGAGGTGGGAGGTAGGTCCTGCCACTCCTCTTCTTCGGAAATTGAATCATCCCCTTGCCACTCGTCAATCACATCTAGGGTGCGCGGTACGTATGATTCCTCTTCGTCAGAGGATTGGAGCGGTTGGGGTGCGGGCAGTTGCCGGCCCGTGTTCTTGCTCCGTTTAACTGGTATTTTGCTCCTAGTCTTAGTGGACGGGGGGCTCGCAGTCTTGCGATGTCGTTTCGACTTGGGTAACTCCGAGCCCGAAGGGTAACTTCCATCCGACTTGGGTAACTTCCATCCGTTCTGGGGGACTCATGTCGCCCTGACTTAGGGGTCTAGCCTTCAAGAGGGCTTTTTCCACGGATGCCGCTACTGCAGCATTAATCATGGCTTGAAAGTCCTGGCCGGATTGTGTATCCTCCATGATGTTTAGATTGATTCTCGTTCTGTTGGGCGATAATAAAAAAATCAGTGGAGGTAGTGGAGAAGAGTCAGTACGTGTAGTGACAGACTCTAGGTACAACTGGGGGCCGCCCAGTTTTAGTGAAATGTTTAGAGAGGCGTATATGTATGGGCTGTCGCCTGGTAAGAGGCCGCCTTCAGTATGAGCTCAGTGGTGGTGTATAGGTGGGTTCGCCACAGTTGTACACCAGAGCTGTATGCACTTATGTAAATATTCAGGTCTGGATGTCAGTGCAGTAATTTCACGTGCATATATTCGGGGTTTACCCCGGGTGGTGTGCCGTGTCAATCAGAGGACACCCACATTAGATAATGGTCAGCGACCTTGCATGCGTATCTGGGGGGTCACCCCAGGTGGCGTGCCATGGAAAAAAGCCCAGAGGACACCCACATAAATTTGTACAGTCAAGTACAATGATATAATGTGACCCTTGATGGGTGTTATAATGTAATATGCCCTTGGAGGGAGTAGTGATACAATATGACCCTGTGCAGGGTATGAAAATATTATGCCTCTTATGATATTATGGTTAGTAGCATGCCATATGTATATCCTTGTGAAGTGTACAGTAGGTGACATCCGTTTAAAACAAAGTAATTCCAGAAAACTTTATATTTTTTATAATTGTGCAAAGAGGTCCTTTGGAGGGTCCTAATAAGGATGATGAGGGAGAGAGCGGAGATCGGGTGATTCCCGATCCGCTGTACTGAATGGAGAGGCGGCCGCCGAGGATCTCGCGATTTGCGAGGTCCAAGATGGCCGCCGGCTGCGTGTGCCGCCGACCGCGCTAAACTGCTTGAGGACGCGGGAGGAAGAACGCGGTGGTGACAAACATGTACAAACAAAACACAAGACACTACCCGGTCTCCCCTACCCGTCCCTACATAATCCCCCGTGCGTAAGTAGAATCGGTCCGCGCGGTGAGCGCAGCACGGGCAGCCGTGCCGCCCGCGGACCGTCAGACAAAATGAGCAGAAAAGTTATAATGACAAAACTAAAATACAGAAGTTGCACGAAATTATAACATAATGAGGGGGTCAGGGGACAGGAAAAGAGAGCCAGGAGTGGAAAGGTTATGAATAAAAGTATAATGTAGATAAAATATTACATATAAAATGACATAGAGAGGAAAAAGGGTACTCTGACCTGTAGGCTGGAGCAGCAAAGAAAGAGGAAATGATGTCATAGACAGACCCTTTTATGGGCAGCATATCTTTTTTCTCATTGGTTGTTACTGTTACTATGCTGCTGGAGTTTTCAGTAAAGAAAGATATGCAAATATGAAGCCTCCTGTCATGTGGTAAAATTAAATTTGCATGTCACCTTTAATGGTCTTTGTAAAATATACAAAGACCCCAAAAACAAAAGCGCTGCTTGGGAGAGAAGTGATGCAGGGAAGACCACAGAGACTTGGTTTTCAATCATTGTCTGACCCAAGTTTCATGTACAGATGAGTTTTTTCTTTTCTTTTTTTTTTTTTTTTTTCATATATTTAATAAAAAAATAAAATAATCTAGGATTATTATCTAAAAAAAAAAAAGAAAAAAAATGGGGGGCTGACAGCTGTCCTACACGTGATGTTTTTCATAGAGTAAGGAAATTAGCCCAAAACGAGGCAAAAGCAAAAGTAGACGGTGGTGTAAAAAAAACCTGTGTGATTAAAAGACTGGTTACAAAATCCTGTGTATATCCAAGTAATACTTAGGAGGTAAAATTGAGAAGAGGATGTTACATGAAGTTAAAAGTGCAGAAAATAAAGATGGTATAGTGGACATCTGCCTTGATTTAATAAGAAAAAAATTTCAAATCATTTATCTGCAGAAGTCCCCATTAAAGAGTATGGGAATTTTTTTGGGGGGGCGGTGCCTAACGACAGAAGAGAACGGTCGCATGCTTACTGAGCTCCAGGCCGCGACAAGAGAAAAACCCTCCATCCACACCCCTAAACGGGCCTAATCTGTCCCAGGGGGACCCCAACAGATAAGAGAGCCCAATGGGGAGAAAAACTAAAAAGCTTAAACCTGAAAGGCCCACGAAGGGCATGGATATCGGCGAGCTATGGCGGCAGGCCCGCGGCGCCACAGGACTGGTTATTTTACCCATCTATGATTAATTTTTTTTTTATTTTTTGGAGCAGTTGTTTTTTTCTTTAGCCCTGCTGCACACTAATGAGTTGGGGCGCGTATTCCCAGCCTAAACTCTGAATTACTGTGCATCAGAATTGCAACACACTTTTTTAAGCCCAGACAAACCACAGACAACACACACAAACATAGCAGATACATGATCAGGGTGGACAGAGGGAGTGGCTACGAGGGGGTCAGATGGTGGACACTCAAGCTTAATATCATAAACTCTAAATTTTTGCTAATTAGATTGGAATAGCAAAATTGAGGAAGTTGTGACTATAGCGGAGTCAGAGAATTTCCAAATCAGCAATGTTTGCCTTGTTTTTAAAATCTGATTTTTAATTTGTAAAAATTCAAGGTTTCAGGCAAGGGCCCTATTCTTTCTAATTCATAATAATTTGTGTCAGGACAAGTTGAATAGGCTATCGCTTTAGTCCCTTGGACAAGTAGTTTTTTTTTTTTTTTTTAAACACAACTATGCCATTCCAGTGTGAATTTGGTTAAAGGAACACAAACATGTAGTCCAAACATGCCTTCTCATTTCCATGTGATTGCTCAAAAGGCAAGGAGTTTTACTTTACCTTTTGGCCCTCATTGCACCGATCTCTTTCCTCCTGGCACATTTCCTTGGCAGAGATCATCGTGATCGATGGTCTATCAATCCAATGCTTTCCATTGAGAGCCTAGTGCCACCTGTGACAGAAGCTGCCATGCCATGGCTTTTTGGAGAGGCTTGAACGCCAACCTTTTACCCACAGACTGGATCTGGTCCCAGGAGTCCTCAAAAGAGGTGTGTGATAGCAGCAATCTATGTACAAACTATTCATTGTTAAGTGATAACTCTGCTGCACCCTCAGCTGACTATCTAGAAGTGTGTTCATTTGCATAAGACCTGTATAGAAATGAGGGCAACAAAACAAGTAGTTGAAGGCATATATAATTGCTTTTTATTGTGTTTAAAAAAAGGTTATTGGTATTGTATAGTTAATGTATTAATTTGATTTGCTTATTTGCTAATGTTCTATGTATTTGTATTTTTCTTAAAGCGGCACTGTCATGCTGAATCCCGTTTTTTTTTTTAACCCCCCTCCCGCCTCCACTACATCCAATTGACCCCCTAGTCACCCCCAAATGCCCCTAAGCCCCCCAGATTACCTATTTTTAAATCTGTATTTTCTGCCCTGATCTTTATTCAGGGCGCCGCCATCTTTGTGTGGGTAGGTGAAGTCCCTGTGGGACACGTCATCTACCCACACTACACAGACTGTGAGATTCCCGCACATGCCCAGTGAAACACCTGGACATGCGAACGGGAATTTCATCTATTCATTCATTCATCAGACAGACGAATGAATGAATAGAAAAAATCAGATGAACAAACTAACACTGTGTATCAGTGTTCGTTTGTTCGTTCAGTTTATTACAAGGAGGGAGCTACCGGCGTGCAGCTCCCTCCTTGCAATATGTAAAGACAGAAGCGGTGGGGAGCTGTGCTCCCCACCACTTCATAAGCCCCCCAGATCCCCCCCTCACTCTATGGGGGTCAATATGACCCCCATAATAGCACAAGGGAGATTAAAATCTCCCCAATGCCCCTACTCGCTATACCGCGAGTAGGGGCATGTCCACTAAACAGTGAGCAGCCTGTGGCTGCTCACTGTAAAAAAATAAATGGTAATAAGGAGGGGGGGACCTACTGTCCTCCCCCCTGGCCCCCACCCCTGCGCGGTGGGTGGGGGCCCTAATAAAACAATAAGGGGGGGACCTACTGTCCTCCCCCCGGCCCCCACCCCTGCGCGGTGGGTGGGGGCCCTAATAAAATAATAAGGGGGGGGACCTACTGTCCTCCCCCCTGGCCCCCACCCCTGCGCGGTGGGTGGGGCCCTAATAAAATAATAAGGGGGGGGGACCTACTGTCCTCCCCCCTGGCCCCCACCCCTGAGCGGTGGGTGGGGGCCCTAATAAAACAATAAGGGGGGGGACCTACTGTCCTCCCCCCCCTGGCCCCCACCCCTGAGCGGTGGGTGGGGGCCCTAAATGACCCCCCCCCATATCAAGGTGACTAGGGGTCCCAAGCCCCTAGTCACCCCCCCCCACCCCAAAACATTCTAACCCCTACCTACCCCCCCTCACCCTAAAAATAGTGAGGGGGAATAAAATAACTAACCTCTAAAAAAAAAAAAAATTAAACTTACCATTTGACGTCTTCTTTTTTCTAAATTATTCTTTCTTCAGCCCCCAAAAAGGCCAAATAAAAATCCATCATACCCGTTGCACTTTAAAAAAAAAAAAAAAAAAAAAACAGCGCAAAAAAAAATTAATCCATGTTCACCCATGGAGGGCACGCCGCGTACTGAGCTCCGCAGGGCGGGTCAAGGCTTATAAAGCCTTGCCCCGCCCTGCAATTAGGCTTAGAACACACTGATTGGTTGGTTTAAGCCAATCAGAGTGCTCTGTGTCATTTTACACAGAGTGTGAAAATTCAAAAGAACTTTCCCACGCTGTGTAAAATGACAGATCACTGTGATTGGATGGTTTTCAAGCCATCCAATCACAGTGCTCTGTGTCACTTTACAAGCTTGGGAAAGTTCTTTGGAATTTTCCCACGCTTGTAAAATGACACAGAGCACTGTGATTGGATGGCTTGAAATCCATCCAATCACAGTGCTCTGTGTCACTTTACAAGCTTGGGAAAGTTCTTTGGAATTTTCCCACGCTTGTAAAATGACACAGAGCACTGTGATTGGATGGCTTGAAAACCATCCAATCACAGTGATCTGTCATTTTACACAGCGTGGGAAAGTTTTTTTGAATTTTCACACTCTGTGTAAAATGACACAGAGCACTCTGATTGGCTTAAACCAACCAATCAGTGTGTTCTAAGCCTAATTGCAGGGCGGGGCAAGGCTTTATAAGCCTTGACCCGCCCTGCGGAGCTCAGTACGCGGCGTGCCCTCCATGGGTGAACATGGGGGGGGGGGGGGGTTTATTAGGTGGATTTTTGTTTTGTTTTTACAGTGAGCAGCCACAGGCTGCTCACTGCTTACTAGACATGCCCCTACTCGCGGTATAGCGAGTAGGGGCATATTATTTACTAATACTAAGTAATCTTTACTTAGTATTAGTACATTTGGCTGAAAGACCAATTCAGGTCTTTCAGCCTTTTAGTAGATAGCTCCCTGATACCGTGGGAATTAGGGAGTTATCTACTAAGCGACAGCAGCCACAGCAATGAATAGAATCGGAGTTTCATTCATTAGAATGAAATTCCGATACGAACAAAGTACCGAATTGCATCCTAACACCAATGGAGAAACTCTTCTCATTCTGTTAGGATGCAATTCGGCAGTTTTGCCGGCGTTCTGTCTAAGTGACAGGACTTTCGGCAATACTGACAGGAAGTATTGTGGGAACAGGGAGGAAAGCTAGGGATCATGGGAAAATTGCTCTGACCAGCGGAAATGAAGCACACTTTGCTCCTCCGCTGGTCAGAGCTGGTCAAGCGGAGGAATCCTCCATAAGGCAAAGAGTCCCTACTTTGTCTTATAATTTTAAAGAAAACTAAAGAAGACTGGAAGAAAAGAATAACAGATCCCGAGAGAGGGGGAGAAGAGGAAGAGATTGAGGAAAGGTAAGTTTGGCATGACAGTGCCGCTTTAAGTTGTCACAACAATCTAAATGTTATGAGCATATGTGCTAGTCCTAAGCAAAAATGAAGAATGGTATGTTAGTGTTCTGTGTGAATTTTTTCAGGGACCCCAGTTAGTCTTTGGACCTGTTGGCTTGCTGCACGATACCTGAATGGAGGAGTCTGGTCGGAGAGACCCCAAAGCTTTGTTGATTGGGGTTTCAGGCTCCCTCCATAACCGCTAGGAAGTGGATTGGGCGAAGGTACTCTATTGGAGTACAGGAGCTCCATCACCGTACCTTTAATCCCCACACTGAGAATATGTTCTCCTAGTAGACTGATTCTCCGGCAGTGATGTCAGTGGGAAATTACTTGGGTAGCATTAGGAGTGGGGGAAGAAGGGGTGCCATGCCGCCTTTCGTTGTCTGTCTCCAGCATGCTATGCATACTGGCAACAGATGCCAGGTATGCACAGATATTATATTTAGCCATTGACCAGTCTTTTAGCTGCTCTACTAATAAGGTAATTGTCTCTATCACAGTTTCAACGTGCTTTATCACATCCAGTGACTTCCTGTTTTCTGATTACAAGCTGACAAATGTGGAGTACGTGCACTAGTCAATCTTGTCT
The DNA here is from genome assembly GCF_036172605.1 of Pelobates fuscus. Taxonomy (NCBI): domain Eukaryota; kingdom Metazoa; phylum Chordata; class Amphibia; order Anura; family Pelobatidae; genus Pelobates; species Pelobates fuscus. The sequence goes on along the minus strand of NC_086323.1, from coordinate 175,384,673 downwards.
GTAACGATCCACATATCTCATCCAAAAGAAATATTTCTTTGAGTATAGCTACACTCTAAAGTGTTCTTTTATATTACATGTCTTTATTGATGCCGTTCCTAAATAAAGATTGAAAATGGCTGTATAGAGGGAAAATAGAGAAAAGAAATAAGAAAAAAATGCATTGAGGCTAAAAAGTATGGGTGGAAAATAAAGGAAACGAAGCCTCAGTGGTGCGTACCAAGGACTCCTAAAAAGTCAAAATTCCCTCCTCGGGCTCCCAAAGTCTGCTTGTTTCAGAGATTATTTTTCTGGTATGTGAAATTCATGTACATAGAAATTAGCTTCATGTTATTAAAACAAATCCAAAGAATGTCAGAAATTGAAATAAATAGAACCGTTCAAGCTTTTGAAAAGGATATTTTACAAAGGCACTGCTGTATAGGGCTAAAATACAGAAATAATAACATTATGTGCGTGTGGGATTATTTACTTTCTCTACATGATTTTTTATTTATTTTTTTATGCCATGTGTATCTGTTATTTTTAGATCGTATTATTTTTTTTTTGTAACTCCGTTTTCTATCTTATTCAGATTTGTTTGTTTACTGAACTAGGAATAGTGGATAATTTACATGGCAATTGCCCATTTAAGGGCTGTTACGAATGATAATAGAGTTTAAACTGTTTTGTCCTGAATTTAGCAATTACCTCTTTAACTTGACTGCAATGTGCACAATTTTTGGTGAGCTTATGTGTAGCAACACATTTTACCACAGTGACAAGTAGAATGTTTACTTTCTAGCCCCCTAAAAAGCCACTCAAATAAAATGTTTAACTTCTCCTGTAAATCAATTTTTAACTCCTCTTATTACAGGTTAATGTACGTAATGGGATGAGTCTGCACGACTGCCTTATGAAAGCATTGAAGGTTCGAGGGCTTCAGCCAGAGTGTTGTGCAGTTTTCCGTCTCATTCAGGATCCAAAGGGGTAAGAATATTGTCAGTTATTTTGTCATTTAATCACAAAGTGGTAACAGAAGTGGGTGTTCAGTATGAATTCATATACTTACAAACAGGAGCTTCAGCTTGATTTGGGTGTCTTTACTACTTTTTCCCGAAATTCATTTAAAGGTCTTCTGACTGAAACAATAAGTAAAGCCGCTCATATTAGGTTAAAAGTATAGCACAAGTAAGTGTATTTTAAACACTGTTAGACTTTGGAAATTTGCTTTATGAATTTTAGGTTCTAAGTTAAGATCTAAAGTCAGGCCTCCTTTATTTGAGTTTAAGATGAGACTCATGAAAATATTACATACCTTATGTCTTTAAGGAACACTCCAAGCACAGTAACTACAGCCTTCTGTAGAGGCTGTACACAAAGAGTTTTGTTGGCATCACTGAGATGAGCCCTACCGTTCAGTGCCAATTCAATGGCTGAGAGTGTCAGCTGAGAGCTCTCAGCCAGTGAGCACCTCCCTCCATCGCCAGTTTGACTACTTGCCCTGGGACACCATTACCACTACTAAAACTTGCGGTTTTCCCATGCGCTATGTAATGCTTATTAACAGGCATTTATCTTTTGTGAAACTTGCATTGTTAAACAACCTCTTTAGAGAACAGTTTGCCCATTCAATGACTTCAGGAACCTGCCAGGCACTTGGTGTTTCATTTATAACTTAAACAAGGAGCACAACCACAAAAGTATATAGAAAAAGTTGTTTATCACATGGGTCAAAATAATAGGCTCTCATAAACAGTATCAATGCATAAAAAGGACAATAAATGCCCAATAAATAATACAATGCAATATCTATCAGTTCTTAAGTTTGCATACAAGCAAACTGCATAATGCATAAAAAGTTATATATTTTTTTGTTATTTATCATTATTTTTGGGTTATTGAATTTGGCATCCCATATAGCGGTCTTGTATACGTATATATAACTTTTTATGCATTATGCATTATGCAGTTTGCTTGTATGCAAACGTAAGAACTGATATTGCATTGTATTCTTTATTGGACATTTATTGTCCTTTTTATGCATTGATACTGTTTATGAGAGCCTATTATTTTGACCCATGTAATAAACATCTTTTTCTATATACTTTTGTGGTTGTGCTCCTTGTTTAAGTTATAAAGGCACTTGGTGTTTACCTTGGACTTTGTGCCCTTTTGTACCTGTTATTTGGAGTATGGGTGTTAATCACTGTATGTCCTAGCTTTAGTCTGGGTACTCACACAGCAGTATTTCCAGTCAATAAATACAGTGTCTTCAGTGATTCTCTTACAAAATATTCTATTTACGTTTAGTGATGTCAGTGATTTTGTTAGGTGTGGGCTGAGCAGGGAATCAACTGGATTTCAATGTACTTTTACTGCCTGAGGCCCTGGTGTTACCAGAAACAATAAAACCTTCTCCCTCCTTTATTTCTATTTATAGGACGTAGGATCGTAGGGTGAATTAATAATTATAGGTGTATGTGTTTGTGCACAATGCATAGATAAAAATGAATATAAAGTTGCCACATATTAGTTTTGGAATGTGTACTCTAGTGCCAAGGTATCTGTACAAGAATAAAACTAGTGGATGATTGTGTGCTTCTGGAGAGAGACATACTATTATGTATGGTTTAAGATATTTATCGCCAATATGGATTCTCTATGTACTTAAACTGAAACAAAAAACATGGCCTGTGCTACACACTGCAAACTAATACGTAAAATAGGCTTTATTTATAAGTCTGTTAAATTAAAAACACTGTCATACCGAGTGTTTCAGATATTGCCAAGTCTCCAAGTGTTTAAGATATTGCCAATGTTTTTGCTATGAAAAAGCAAGTAAGATGGACACCTTGCTAGCTAGAAATCAAAAACCTAGCCCCTACTCTAATTCCATGAGGACCATACTGGAGGACAAACCCTTACCTCTTCTGATATATAAATCAAGGTTTCAGTACCTTTTATGGGCCAAACAATGTGTCTTAAATGGCAGGCACGGCATTACAGGACTTTTGACTCTGTGACATGCCTAAGCCCAAGACAAAAAAATTATCTGATCCATAGTAAATAATTAAGGGAAACAAAGTGTCTGGCCCTGATGGTTTTCGGTGTAGTTATTATAAAACTTTTAGAGAGAAAAAAAGCTAAAGGATAAACAGAAATGAAAAAATGGTTAAGGAGAAAGCCAGAAAATGGTAGAGAGCAAGATGGTCTGGTGATATGCATGAATTAATATGGTCTGGTGATATGTATGAATTTAAAAACAAGGTATAGTTTATATATGCCATGAGATGGAATATCTTTAGGGTCCGTAAAATGTTTAGTTTACTACTAGTTTCTATGATTTTTTTTTTGTAGACTGTTCGACTGTAAGACTGTTCTGTCACCAGGTTTTATGAGAAGTTCCCAGTTGATATATTTGGGAACTTATTTATTTCATCTTTCCAGCCCTCAACATTTTTAAATGAGATTCAGTTCTCATCTCTGCTCCTGTATGTCCAGTCGTCAGGTTATAATTACATGTCTGTTAGTCCACCCATTGTACAGCGCTACGGAATCTGATGGCACTATATAAATAATAAAAGAATAATTCCGTTAACTCTAATAAATCCTTATGGGCATCCCATATAACCGATATGGTGAAATCACACCAAGTGGTATGGATAAAATATTCAACCAGATCTGCTCTGAGGACACTTGGAATGAAGGAGATTTGGTGGCCTGCCCATACACACTAAGAGGCAACCCAACACCACATGGTCCAACCAAATAAGCTCCTTAATGAAGGAGTTTAAGAAGTTAGGAACCCTGATATGTAAAGATATAGTTAATACGAGATTACACCGAATGAGCGTGTGAATAAGTAAATTAGTTTCATTTGGTTGGGTGAAACCGTCTCCAAATATTGAAAAGATGCATCTGGTTAAAAGAGACCTGAAAAGACTGGAGGAAGAATTAAACTGAAATCTCCCCTAACCAGCAGTCTAGAGTTATGAAGTACCTGGAAAATATGTTAATGACTTCATGAAGGTGTTGGCCACCTGGACTTGGTTAATATAGTGGTATTGTCCAATAAATTAATTACGAGATGCTAAGAGGGTTGAAAACGTAAGACCTATGTTGCTTATCTAAGCAGTTGTCAGACTTTTTGCAACCTACTAACTTCCTTTCAAAAAAGGCTGATTCATCTACACTAAGTGCATTTCTTCTCAGTCGACAATTTTAATTATGTGAAAAAACAAGAAGAAATTATGACCTTATTTTGTGGTAATAATACTGGAATTGCTTGGAGCAGAGAAGGTATTCAACATTGTGGAAGAAAAAAGAAGGAGGTAAGGGCTGCGCTAGTATACAAAGAATGATGCTCTAAAAAACAAATTTGTCAGAATAAATAAACAGCAATAAATAGACCTAGGTGTAATAGTCTCTATTAAAACACCATAAAAAAATAGGTAAAGCAAAGTCATCCAAGTGTTAAAATGTTCAGTAGAAATTAAATAATAAAATGATCAAAAAAATCATAAAACCGTCTCACTGATATATGGATAGGGTATGTGTACAATCCTCAGGAGTCAATATGTCCGGGTTGTGGGTAATCCGTATATGTGAAGATAAAAAACATGACAAACTTCCAATGGTGAAATATTGTAGCTCAAAATGTAAAATAAATAAAAAGGAGGATAGTACACTCACATTTGGTGGAGCTACGGCCAGCTCTGGGATGAAGGGCGCTTAGCGGTATAATCCCCGCTAAAGGATATACTGGAGAAGTGGGTCCGTCCGTCTGACTTGAGTTCCGTCGTACTCCACAGAATATATATAAAAACAGCAATAGTGCTCTCAGTTGGAAAAGTAAAAGGATAATTAAAATAAAATATACTCACAATGGTAGAGCAGAAAATACTGCTCTATTGACACAGCACTGGTGGAATTATCCCCACCTATGGATTGCTTGAAACAGGATACAATAAAATGCCAGGAAAAATAAAAAAAAGTGTATATACTATAAAATAAGTAGAAGATTGGTCCTATAAAAAAGGTAACCAAATAAAACTTTTTATTGCTTTAAAATACACAATTTAAAACCATTAACGCGTTTCGCCTTTAAGGCTTTATCAAAAACATTGTGGGGTGGCCCTACTTTATAATCCTTCTAGAACATATGGGCTTCTCCAGACTACCTCACAGTTAAGTCACTCTACACTAACTGAAGAGCCCAAACTATAATACATGGAGTGCTAGTCCTCCACTTTCCTTTGGTACAAGAAAGAGATAGGGATGCCTTCTCTCCTCCTCTTTTTGCAATATCTCAAGTCCCTTGCGACATCAAATGAGGACACACCCACGGGTAACAGGTTTTTCTCTCTCTAGGTATGCTTAAAAAGTCTGAATACTCAGATAATATTTTGTTGACCTTGTCCAACCCTCTCTTGTTTATGCCTCCTGCACAGGAACAATTTAACAGTTTACAAGATTAAGCTAGTGAAATCTAATGCAATTCCTTCAAACATGTCAGCTGCGGACACTGCATTAATCAAAATTGGTTTTGGGTTTAGGATAACACCCACTGCCTCTAAATATTTAGGGAACAAATACCACGTAGAATGGTTTGCTTCACATTCAGGAAGCTGTGGGGTGGGTGCCAAGTCCTAGGGCAACTGCCAACCCAGCCAGATTCAGCCACACAATGTAGACTTGGCAACATTAATTAACTAAATATTTAGGGGTTTAGCTCATGGTGGATCCCACCAAACTATTAAAAAATAACTGTACCCTGCTTCTCCTTTGCACAATAAAATAGGATTTAGCAAGGTGAGACGAGTGACCATTCTTGTGCATAAAAAGGATACATAGTACCAATATTGTGGCAAGAATTCTATTTCTGTTCCTGGTTCTCCCAATCCCTTCCACAAAAACATGATTTGTGTAGCCAACAATATTAGCTGACCATCTTATATGGAATAACAAAATGTGCAAGATGGTACGGAAGATTCAGTACCGCCCTAAGATATTTGAAAGTGCTCAATTTGTGTTAAGCGGCTCACTTGGCACGGATGGCTGCATGGCACACTTCTCCAGAAGAAAGGAGATGGATAGATGTGCTATCCATACAGATAAGCAGTTTTATTGACTTGAGTGCTCCTTTAATTAAAACATAATTATATAAGATATAATAAATAGACTGTATTTGGAAAAATGTAGTCCTTTAACATTCCACATTCACACATAAATGTCCACAAACATGCATATAGCAATATACCTTTTTTATATCCCAGCTCAGTTTCCTTCTACAATTTTTGTAGTCTTTTTTTCAGTGTTCTATTTACACCATTCTTAGTTCATGTTTTGGTGTTCTGTACCTGCACTGTCACCATCTGGGGACTTTGCCATAATCGCAGGTCCCCCAACTGTGACATCGCCACTGGTGGTCCTGTGGGGGATGGGGGTTAGGTAAAGGGAAGATTACTTACATAAACCTATCCCTTGCAGGTAACACCACCTTTCTTGCAGTGCTCCTCTTCAATAAAGCGCCAGGAACCGATGTCACTGCTGTGAGAGTACAGCATTAAGGTCTATGGTGGTTCCCGCAAGTCAATAGATACAGCAAATTCCCTGCAGCTGTCATTGGTGACGGCTGTCTGGGTTGACTCTTAGACTCTTCCGCGAGTCTAAGAAAGTCAGGCTGAGGAGATATAGAGAGACAAAGTAGTCCCTACTTTGTCTCTCTATGTCTCTTGGCTGGGTTGGCATTTTAGCGAAATTCCAAAACAGTTATAATGAGCATTTCATAAAGATTCTATCTTTATGAAATACTATTTTTTGGGGGGTGGTCTTTAAAGGGATACTATAGTCACCAAAACAACTTTAGCTTAATGAAGCAGTATTGGTTTATACATTATGCCTCTGAACTTTAACTGCTCAATTCACTGTCATTTAGGAGTTAAATCACTTGTTTCTGTTATGCAGCCCTAGACACACCTCCCCTGGCTATGATTTACACAGCCTGCATGAAAACAAAATGCTTCAATTTGTTATCTGATGTAACTTTCTTTAAAAAAATTTTTTATCTCCTTCTTTGTAAACTGAACTTTAATTACATATGTGAGGCTCCTACAGGGTCTAGCAAGCTATTAACAGTGTAGGAGTTAATTATAATTCTAATTTAAAAAAGTATTTGCAATAAAGGAAGTGTAAATATTAGATGACTCTTTACAGGAATTGTTTAGGAGGGCTGGTGCAAGTCCCATGCAGGGAGGTGTAACTAAGGTGTATAATCAGTGTTTTAACTCTTAAATAGCAGGGACTTGAGCAGTGACACGGCAGGGTCATGATCTATACACCAAAACTGCTTTATTAAGCTAAGGCTGTTGTGGTGACTATGGTGTACCTATAATCTGCAGGCAAGACTGCTACATAATTATAAAATATGTGAAACCCAATGGCTTTTACTGCTGTTTTTTTTTCATGGTTTGCTGAGTAGTGGAGTGCCTGCTGCCATACATGCAAACTGTCCAGCTCGTTTTCAGTATAGGTATTTTTTTTTCTTTGCTTTTTTGCAATGTTCGATTGGAATGCAAGATGTGGAATATCTGGCAACCCGAATAGAAACTCTAAAGTAAATGGAATCCAGGTTCTCATATTGATCAAGTGACAAATACCAAGCATGCATTTTCAGTATTCTCTGGTCATTATTTGTATAAAACCAGATATTTAATACATTTTAGTAAAAACCATAAAATTATTAAAAATAAATGAAAACAAATAACTAAATACCCTCCTAATCAAAATGTAGAACTGATGTTACTTGCAGCCAAGTGTGTAATTCCAAAAGTCAACGATGTCATGTTGTAACAAGACACAAGACAAACATTTTGTTCCCTCTTTCAGACTTATCAATAATCAGACACCTCTGGCCTTAGAAAACTGTATGTTAAATTTAATGTGCTTTTATCAAAGAAACACATATGAGGGAAGGCAATTTATAACATTTGATTACAACTTGAATTCCAAAAATGTTCTCACTGCACGGAACCTTTTTTCTTTATCTCGATTTCAGATGATGCAAGAACATGGCTGTATTATTTGCATATCTGCTATAATATCCATGGATTTTCTGGGTACTAACTGAAGTAAAATTAGATAAAGGCAATATACATAGTGTCCACTGACAGTTAAATGTTCCTGTCTTATTGATCTATACAGTATATGGTTGTATGATCTGTGTGGGTGAAAGAGACTCAAGGGTAGAATGTTATTTGTTTGTTTTGTTTTAAAAACATTAATCCTGATCTATAATTAATTTTAAATTAAGACTTTTTGTGAGACCATGCAGATTTAATGTGTTTTGTTTCTTGGGATTTTTACACACCGAGTCCAATTTTCAATACATTTGAGCTCTAGATCAGAGATTAACCTTTCCCAAGAGCTGCACTTTTTATTGTGCATAGCCACAGGCTAGTGGCCATGGTGTAATTAGTGAGGCATATCTATGGTATGTTTCAGTATGGTAGTTATTCCTTTTCAGTCTAATTTATTGGCTTTGACAATCTGAAGTTGTAAATATGATGGGTGATCAGAGGCTGCGTGCAAAATTTTGTGAACAATTCTTCAGCTTGTCTAATAACCATGTTGCCAGTCCTAAATAGTTTATAGAGCTTTCTAGTACAAACTGCATTTCAAGTTTTTGAATTAATGTTTACGTATGAAACTACATTAACAAGGTGCAAATTATTTACATTTATCCATTATAATTCTGCATTCAATTCAAAATGTCTACAATGGGAACTTAATAAGCATTCTGTCTCTTATGTCCTAGCCGCAAACTGCGCTTAGACTGGAATACAGACGCAATGTCTTTAATTGGGGCAGAATTGCAGGTGGACTTCTTGGATCATGTTCCTCTTACAACGCATAATTTTGTAAGTTTGCTTTTTGTTTGACTTTTATTTTCCACTGCTTTTCAGTTCTTGTTTCATACTTTGTGATTTGGAATGGGCATAAGTTCTGACAGCATGCGTCCGCGGAGGTTTTATCTGTTACTTATTTTTAAACCTAAGCTTATTTGGCGTTCTTTAACTTAGCAGTTTATATACTAAACCGTGAGGTGCTGATAACCATACCCAATTCATCTCATTAATATGGGGTTTGTCTGAGGGTACCATGGAGCCTCCTTGAGTGTTCAGTTTAAATTGGTTTATCATTGAACAGTGGGAAGGCTAGAGATGCATAGAGTGCTTCCCAGTACTTTATATGCACTAAAACCTCTGTATATTGTGTACTAATGCTATATTTAGAGTTGATAAGACAGTGTTCCTGAAACATCTGTGAATATACATTTTTTTTTTTTTTTGTCAGCTCTTATCAGCCATGAGTTCTGCCCAATCTAGAAAGTATCTCGGCTAGTCAAGAGTCTGAACTTTTGGACATGTTTAGCTCAGCACTGCAAGTGATGAAGTAAAAATTGTTAAACTCTTTGTAGTGATAAGAAATGTGACTGTTAGACACACACAAATTGTCTGTTTCAGTCACATATAATCTATTATACTTCCTGTTTGTCCTCATTATTTGTGGAGGAGAGGACCGACTGACAGATTTCAAAGATCTCTGTCTGTGCACAACCTCATTTCTGTCCAGTAGAGGCATTTCTCTAAGCTGTAGTTTAGTTAACCGTTTTCGAGTAAGGAAAGCTGAACTTCAACTCCCATAAATCTGATTTATATCTGAAGGGTTATTGAAGAAGCAATACAGATTACAAGAAAAGGAGCAATAAGGAAAGTGTGACATCACATTTACGGGTACGATAAACAGCAAGAAAGAAGTATTTTAGAATGAAGGATCTGGGGTGGAAGAGGCAGAATTAAAGGAATACTATAGTGCCAGGAATACAAAGCTTACTTCATCGCAAACCTTCCATGGTGTTCAATAAAGGGTTAAAAACAATTTATTTACTTACCTTGTCCCAACGCTCATGTCCCTCGGCAATGTGGAGACGCTCTGCCCCCTCCGACGAGCTGGTGCTATAGACCTCCATTCCTATAGGGATAAATCAGCGTCAAATACCAGACTAAATGTCTGTTTCAATTCAGGAAGCCCTCTAGTGGCAGGCTGGTTGACAGCCACTGTGAGCAGACTTAGAGCTGCAATGTAAACATTGCAGTTGCTCTGGAACTGCAATGTTTAACATTGCAGCACTAAGTGCATAAGGGACACTGCACCCCGACCACTTCAATGAGCCAAAGTAGTCTGGGTGCGTACAGTGTCCCTTTAAAGGGTTTATCCAATCTCTTGGCGGGGAGGAACATTTTACTGCTTTTTCAGCCAGTAGAATGAGAAACCTAAAGCTTTTAAATGAGTACTTGGTCTCAAAGTGATGCATGCCCCTTTAATTTATACAATACAGCTAATTGTTTATGACAAGAGCCTTAAAACATGTCGTGTTTGTTTCTAAACTGCTCATTTAAGATTATACTCAGCCTAGGGAATTTTCTTTTTCACAATAGAAAAAATATTATGCCGGTTGATATTTTCTTTAAAAGGCTACAAAATGTTTAATCAGAGGTTTATTAGAAGGAGCAGGATACAATGGTGTATATACTCTGTATGATGATGTATGTTGTATTTTGTGGGCACTCTTTTTTTTGTGTGTGAAGCATTCAGGCTGCCAGGCCAGTGACAGTGCAGTGAGTGACTTTATTTCACACAGCGCTGAGATTAGATAGAAAAGTATGGGCGATACGAAAGATAACATTGTTTAATGTTTTAATGTCGCTTTAAATAACAATCTTTGTTTTTCTATTTTTCTTTCTTCTTTCTTTTCCCTTTTTTTGTAACTGGCAGGCTCGAAAGACCTTTTTAAAGCTAGCGTTTTGTGACATCTGTCAGAAGTTTCTCTTAAATGGCTTTCGATGTCAGACGTGCGGCTACAAGTTCCATGAACACTGCAGCACTAAAGTCCCAACAATGTGCGTCGACTGGAGTAATATCCGGCAGCTGCTGTAAGTGACCAACAGTGATTTTTCCTAACAATACGTTCTGTGAACGTGCATGCGTTCAGTGCGCTGAGTTTGTAAATAGACCCAGAAGGACTGTAATCCAGATTGGAATTGTCTGGGGAAACATCTGGATCAACCAGTTTATTCTATTTTTAAACAAAGCTATTATTGTAAATTAAATGACAGCCGAATGAGCCATCCTTGTAAACCAGTAAAAGCTCCAAGTCTTTTGCTCCAGCGTTCAACATGTTGCAATACAGTGAAATCCTGATATAGCTCTAATGCAACCGATGACCTAATTCATTTAAATTGTGTTACTTGCACTTCTTCGCCATTATTGGTATAAATATCTGCTGCGTGGCTTGCGTTTCACATTTTTACATCATTGTGTGTCATTTCAGTTTACCAACATTACATGCAAGATTAATTCCTAGTTAATCACAATCTTAAATGCCCTTTAATGAGAGTTTGGAGCAATTTCCTTTACATGAATTGTTAGTTTGCAATGTTTTTGTTTATTTAATTTGTGAAATACCTCTCGTGTCTCAGGCTGTAATATCTATAAATCTCTTAACCTGAAGTTTCCATCATGTATTTCCACATAATCAATTAAAAAGATGAACTTTTTTTTTTTTTTTTAATTCTTTATTTTTGTTGTGCGGGGGGTTACAGACATATCAAACATACGCCACAATAGCGTGTCACGGTTTGCATATAGAGTAAACAATGGCTTGAAGTTTCGCACATTTTTTTAAAGTTGGTACGGTTGACTAAACAATTATTTCAACATAGTGAAAAGTAGATATAGAGGGTAGCATAGAAAGGGCAACCTAGTTTAGTATACTTACAAAAATAACTTAAGGAAACGTGGTTCCCATGAAATAGCCTAAGAAAACATATCTAACTTTGCTCTAGGAGTTGTTCTGACGCTATGCGCCTTGTGTGTCTTCTGGACCTAAAGTTAGGTGCGGCTGATCTTTAAGTGGCTATAAGCTATATACGGTAAGTTGGTCGGTAGGAGATAGGCTTATCTGATATAGTAGGGCAGCCCCTCACATGGCATCTGAGTTTGCTGCCGCTGTGTGTTGTTAATATAATGGTTTCATCTCATGTGTATGCCTGTCTTAGTGTGTGGAACTATGGTAGTCTCTCAGGCTATTAGTCGCGTAGGGCGTAAGAAACTAGCATTCGGTATCCTATGAGCTAATACCACGTTTGAACAATAGAAAGGTGGTGAAGCTTGCAAAAGGTTAATACATTCAAGCTATACACTAGATGAGAGCTGGCGTTTGGAGGCTATTAAAACAATTACAAATTCAAACTCAAAACAAAACAGTAACAGTGTCCGCTTGGTACCAGTGGACCGGGTCGTGCCTGCGAGTCCGTGTTCGAGGGTGCGCGGTATCGGCAGTCTATGCCTTGGTGTGGTAAGTCGTTCATTGGCAATGTGAAGTGTGGGTAGCGTCCGGCTATACTCTCGTCGTTGGCTGCGCTTGAGGGTGGTCTTGTTGGACCCTGGGTCTCTGGTGTCGTCAGAGGGCTTGGGTTCTTCTGGAGATGGGGCGAGTTCGGGTCATAATAAAGGGTCCAGGCAAGAATAGTAGAGCCGTTCTCTTGGGTGGTATAATAAAGGGTTTTGGGTTCAACGTAAGTTAATATAGGCTGATGGCTTTGTGGGGTGTGGTTAGTTGCTGCTCCCTTCAGGTTGTTGCTGTTGCGTATGTATCTGCGGTGCTCCGTCGGGGGACAAACGGTGGGATGTTAGCCGGGTCCCAGGAGTGAGAGGGCTGGTCAGGTTGATTAGCTCGAGTGAGTGCATCCCGGGGGAGCCCCAGGGCTGGTAGTATTGCGGCAGCCTCTTGGAGGTTGGTCACTGTGTGTGGAGTTGCTCCCTGATGCACCAGCAGTGTGCGGGAGAGTCTCCACTGGTAGCGGATGCTGTGCTGCTGGAGAAGTGTCGTGAATGGCCGGAGTGTCTTTCTCCATGCAAGGGTGCTAGCCGAAAGGTCGGCCAACATTGTAAGCTGCATGTTTTCAAAGCGATAAGGTGTTTGTCCCCTCAGGGCTGTAAGGATTGCATTCTTGTCTGACCTGCTATTAAAACGGACCACTAGGTCCCTGGAGGCGGTTTTCGGGGCTCTGGCGGGTTTGGGGATACGGAATTGGCCTTCGACTGTCATTGCTTTAGCCTGTCTGGGTTGTAACAAGGCCCCTATCAGGCGTCTCACAAAGTGTGGGAGTTCAGCGTCCGGTATCTCCTCCGGGACCCCTCTCACCTTTATGTTGTTTTGGCGCCGGGAGTCCTCCTGGGCAGCAAGTCGGCGTTCATGCAGCTGGTTTAGGTGCTGCAGTTCTTGTACTGTGTGTTGGAGCGCGGTTAGCTGCTGGGAGTGCTCTGTGGCGGTGTGCTCGATTTTATCAATGCGGCCTGTGAGGCCCTGTAGGTCCCCTCTGATCGTGGCTATGTCTGCCGAAATATGGTTTTGGAGTGCGGCCAGCATCTCCTTCAGGTCTGATTTGGTGACCGGGGACGCCTCTGGGCCCTGTGGTCTTTTTGTATGGGCCTCTCCGGTGCCTGTGGATAGTCTATGTCGGCTCCCAGTGAGTCCTCGTCTGAGAAATCTGAGCATCCTCCTGTGATCGCGGCCATCTTGGGCCCGACATTGCCATGCGCCTGACGCCAGAGATCTCCGATTGTGAGCCCAGGACTGGCCTTGTCGGGTCTGGGCTTTTTCGTTTTCCGACCCATCTTGTTGTAGTCGGCAAGGACAGTCTCCCGAAACACCGTGGGTGCAGGTAGGGCGGTTATTTTCCCCGTTTTCAGCTTTCTCGTGGGGAGCTCTAAAAAGATGCGACCAGTCGCTGCGGCTGTCAGGCTCCGCCCCCTTGTTCATTTAGTTTAAAAACAAAATTGCAAATCTGTGAGAAAGCCATGTTGGTGCTGTAGCTCCATTTTAGCCACAGCTTCCATGTATACCTTGTTTTGCACCTGATTCAGAGTTCATCCAGCAAAACTCTGAAAAAAAGATGAACTTTTGAATAGAGGAATTTGGCCTGTATTAAGGACTGCTCCTTTTTTATAGGGGAGTATGTATTTAGTAAAACATCCCTGCCATATTCTGTATGTATGAATATAACGGTTAATGTTAGAAGTATTTTAATTTTATAAATAGTGAGATGAGTGCAGTGCAATTTCATTGAATGGATGTCAATGAGTACCAGTGTATGTGTGGATACTGTAAATGACGCTGTTTATACATGTTAACTATGTGAATGTGTGTTGGTATCCCTGTCCTTGTGTTTGCAATTTTGGAATTTGTGTGTGAAATGTCAGTGCGTGTCAGTGCTTCTTTGTGTGCAATGTCCATATGCATGTTTGTGATGGTTTGCGAATGTGTGCAATGCCTGTATATGTATTAGTGATAGTTTGTGTGTTTGCGATGGTTTGTGTGAGAGCGCATAATGTGTTTTTGTCAGTTTATGTATGTTCAATATCAGTATGTGTTTGTCAGTTTCTTTGTGTCTAGTGTGGAATATCAGAATGTGTGTTTGTAATGGTTCCTGTGCATGTATGTTTGTCACTGTTTTTGAAATGTTTGTCATTGTGTGAGCGCAATGCCAATATGAGTGCTTGACGGTCTTTCTGTGTATATGCATTGTCAATATGTGTGTTTGTCAGTGTTTCTATTAATGTGCAATGTCAATTCGTTTTTTGTGATTTGTTTTTTTTTTTTTTTAGCCCATTTATTGTCTCTTCCATTTACAGCCCAATCCTTATTTATTCACATAAGAATCAGTCACTCCTGGTGCCATCTTTGGAACTTGCTGCCATACCTATTGTTCCCTTTTGCGTCACTGGGCCCCTGAATATTAATCTGTATAATAATCAGGCATGTGTTGGACAAGTGAGAGGTGTGTCCATTCACACACATCTGGCTTCACATAGAGCCCCCTCATGGTTATGCAATGCCACATTGAGCCTCGCATTTACGAAGGAAAAAAATATCAGCCACAATCTTTCATTTATAAGATGGCTTGATTATGAGTGGGATGTCTACTGTCATTTTGTGACATCTCTGCCTCCTGCAACTCACCACCAGACTACTATGGCAGTGTGCGACCAAAAAAAACATCTGACATGTTTTGTATAGTTTAACAGTAGATAAACATGTCCAGCCACAATCTGTCTGTCACTTTTAATAAATTCTACAAAGTTTTTTACTTTGGATCATTTAATTTAGGTGTATTTGTATATTCCCATTAAGACATGCGTGTCTTGCCAATTGGAAAAGGTACAGTAGTGGTATGACTGGCATCAAGGCTTATGCAGAACAAACACACAGGTGGATTATTCATCAGAATATAATAGCCTTTTATGTGTTTCCTTATTGAAGATCATATGTGCTATCTGAAGTTTAATACTGAAAGTTTGGTATTTATATTTGATTTATTGGCGTGTTTTTTTTTTTTTCCATTCTTTTTCTTCTTTCGGCCATCAGTTCATTTCCCAGTAATGTGGACGGAAGCTCACCTGCAGTACCTTCGCTGCGACGCATGCGTGATGTCAGAATGTCCTCCAGGTAAATGTTTCTATGGATAACATGCAATAAGTTTGAGTGAGTGGGAGAAGTGAAATTGTCAAGCCAGGCTTATGGCATGTCTTAATGGGAATACCAAAAGACTGTGAAACAGTAACTACTTCTGACATTCTCACTTCTGGGTTGGTTCCTGGTAAGTGGAGGTTTTGTCCACCATGTTCCATGAAGTCCCATTATCAAAATGTTCCTGTACCGAATGGAGCAAAGCCATTTGTATGAGGCCATTCAGACTGCAAGCTTGGGACATTATTTACAGTGTGTAACAATGTCTGGATTTTGTGGATACCATATTAAAGCGGCACTGTCACGCCGAACTCACCTGTCTCCTATTGTTTCCACTTCTCTTCCTCTCTCAGAATGTGTTCTTCTCTTCTTTATTTCTGATCTAGTTTTCTTTAAAACATAGGTAAAAGTAGGGACTTCTTTGTCTTATGTATTTTTCCTACGCCTGACTTTCTTTGACCCAAGGAGGAGTTTAAGTCAGTTCCATTTCCTGTGTCAAGGAGAACGGTGAGTACTTTCTGTAACAAAGGAAATGGAGCTTATTGAAGATCATATGTGCTATCTGAAGTTTAATACTTCAGCTCCTCCATGGGTCAAAGAAAGTCATACATAGGAAAAATAAATACATAAGACAAAGAAAAGAAAATAATTCTGAGAGAGGAAGAAAAGAGGAAACAATAAGAGAAAGGTACGTTTGGCGTGACAGTGCCGCTTTAAGCAGGAAATATATTTTCCTTACTGCATTGCACTTTCAGCTCCTCCCGATACGCTTACCTGTGTAGATAAGCATGGAGATTCATAATTGACTACAATGTTAAAACTTCACTGGAGTAAGGTCCATCACCTAAAAGGAATTTTGGACTACAAATTACTTTGAAAAAACCTAAAAATTCAGCAGTACATCTTATGTTAGCTGTCTCTTTATTGATGTCTCTCCCTAATGGTACACAGTTATTCAACATATGACATTTTGTTCTTTTCTCTGAAGTTCCCAGCAGCACAGATATTCCACCCCTCATGCGTTTTCCTTCACAACACCAACCCCACCTTCAGAGTATTCACTTTCACAGCGACAGCGGTCAACATCCACACCCAATGTTCATATGGTCAGTACTACCCTGCCAGTGGACAGCAGGATGATTGAGGTAAGACTGGCTTAACTACGAGGATTTAATCATATGTATTAATATTTCAGAAAGGTAATAATATTTTGCAAACCATGCATGGATTAGAAGGCACCTTGCTTTAGACTTTCTTTATCTGACCTTTTACCCTATTCCACTATGATCTGCCCCCACACCTTTCTTCCCCCACTGTATTTCTCACTGTTCACCTTCTTTCTATCTCTCTCATCTTTTTTTTCTGCGTTATCTCGGACTAGAACTGGCCAGACACATCTCCGGGGTCCTGGTGCAGACGGTTTTGTTGGTCAGGAAGAGTATGTATTATTTGCAGCCTCTCTTGCATTTGCATTCAGAGTCTCATGCCTTGGCATTGATCGTTTCTGGCTGTGCAGTGGTAAAATGCTTTGCTCGTCGACCTCTTTGATATTTAATCATTAGTGTCAATATTTGTCCTCAAGGGCTTCATATACAACATATTTTCTATTAACCTTTGGTTTTCTTGCTCAGTGGCTTACATTTTAAAAGTGTGTATACCATGCAAGATACTGTAGCACCTTATGGATACTGGATCATCGAAACAGCCAAAATACCAACAATTGCATGGCGAAAAAGATTTTCAACTTTGAAATGATGTGGAGATGTATACAAGTATACCAGCACAGAGGGTGTGCATGAACATTACTAATCCCAGAATGCAGTGCATGTAGATGAACATTTACAGGGTTATTAATGAAAGTGAGATTTCAAAGTAGATTCCACATTTATTGTTAAAGAAGCAAACTGAAAGCATGGCTTCCTTAAATTTTGACTTTACGTGGAATGTTAACCTGACTATCAGGGTAATTCACGAAAGTGAGAATTGAGTCATACACTACTAGCAAGACCTTAAAATGTGCTTGCAACAGCAACCCTAGAGGGTCCATGGCACATCATTCATGGGGTGAATTTCTACTCGTCAGGACTAAATAGTCACTCGCCAATGGCTAGGATGAGACATATGTGCTCATTAAACAGACTTGAAAGCTATCTTCAGGTAAGTCCATCATTTTATGAAACACTTTGTTTATCACTTTAAGCACAATTAATAGGCTAAGTTTTTTTTTTTTTCTTTACTTTTTCTGTTGGAGACTTGGGTCATTCATTCATTTTTGTAAATGATTAGTTCAGTTCAACCTTTTGATATTCTTAGTAAGCCTATACTCTTAGTTGTTGCCCTAAAGGACCAATTTTGACATGCCAGATAATTCCCAGGCAAATCGCATGAGATATGAGAAAATAAGAAAATGTTCAGATAAGTGGTGAAAGAAAGAAAAATAGGTGGGCAAGTCATAAAGTGGAGAAGGCATGCAAAAGGGCAGCAATGGGAAATTAAAACTACTAATCTGAAAGCTTTGGAAATACATTTGTGTGTGTGTGTGATACTAGCCCTTCAACACTGTTTTTGTTTTGTTTTACAGGATGCATTGAGGAATCAGGGTGAATCAGGTAAGAATTCTTGACATTTTGTTTCTAGCCATATATGTGCAGCTGTTTCATCCAATTTTATTTAATTTAATAAATGATATATATTTTTTTCATCCAGCCTCCCCGTCTGCACTGTCAGGCAGTCCTAATAACCTGAGTCCCACGGGGTGGTCTCAGTCTAAGACCCCCACACCTACTCACAGAGAAAAATCGGCATCCTCCAGCGGTCAGGACAAAAATAAAATAGTGAGTTGCATAATTTGTGGCCTTGTCTGTTTTATTTGATGATGTTAAGTAAGCACACAACTTTTTTTTTTTTTTTTTTTTTTTTAAATATGGTCAATGTCCTTTATTGAGTAAACATAATATTCAGTTCAGGGAGATTGACTTTTTTTTTTTTTTTTTTTTATATTTATCATTTTTATTTTACTTTTCAATTACAACAACATTGCCAAGAAAGAAAGAAAATGTATAATGCACATTTTAATCTAATACTTCATTGCAGTTTGGCAGGAAATTCATATATATAAAAAACAGAAGTATAGCGGATTTTGTGGCAATATACATAAACTGTATATATAAGACAAAGAAACATAAAGAAGCACTGCAACCATTGGGGCACGATCGTTATTACGGAGAGGTTATATGTATCCAAGGGATCCCTTCTTATCCACGAAACAGTCCCGATTATCCCAACCCTCTACCCCGTCCTTAAGCTAAACCAGATTAGATTTTCTTTCTATATAACAACCAAGGGAGCCATGAGTCACGATATGAAATATATTTGCCAGACGAAGTAGTAAAATTGCATTCCATGGTGTACACAACATTTTTTAAAGGCATTTTTTCGGGTTCAAGTATGTGCTATATTTCAAGCACAATGTTTGTCTAAGTAAAACTATCAATGTATAGATTTAAAACAAAAACAACAACAAAAAAACAGGAAGCCATGCGAATCAGTGGCTAGAGGGAGATAAAAACATTTCTAGTAAGTACCGCACTTAACTCCATTGGGTGATAGCTTTTATAGTTTACAATTTATGGTTACAGAAAGAGCAGTTGGTGTGGAAAAATGGGTGAAAGAATGTAAAGCAGATAACCTTTTAAAGATTTAGGAAGGCAACTATAAAGGAGGATAGAGATTATGGCGAGGGGAAGAGAGGAAGACCTGGAAAAGACCGCAGTGGAAGAGGATAATACACATGGAAGGTGGAGAGAGCATGAGAAGGTTGGAATAATGGTAAAGAATCATAGGAACACAATGGACAAATGGAGAAAGTCCTAGGGACTGTGACTGAATTTAAGTAACTTATGGGCCTATTGAGTTAAAATGTGGAGATTGAACTTAATACAAGGAGATTGAGATCTAGAATAGAGAATCCAAGGCGTCGAGTATAAGAGGCCTGGGTATTAGAGGTAAACATCTATAAGACAAAGCAGTACAGGATAACGTACCTGTAGTGAGGACAATACAAATAGAGAAATATGAACTAGGAGACATTTAACTCCGTGTTTAGTGCGTGAATTGTGTTTCTTATCGATGTCCTTGGAGTACAGCTGTAATTCGGTTACGCAGTTACTGCCAGAGACCGCTGGTTGTAGTCAAGTGTTTGTTTTGTATGTGTTAATTTTGTGTGCACAACTCACTGCGATGTTAATATTAATTTTTTTTTCATCCTGTGTGATGTGATATGACTATATGGCATTATTTTGCAGCGGTCTCGTGGGCAGAGAGATTCCAGTTATTATTGGGAGATTGATTCGACTGAAGTCATGCTGTCTTCACGCATAGGATCAGGATCATTTGGAACTGTATACAAAGGCAAATGGCATGGTATGCACCCATTCTGACATTACTGTACTGTTATCCTGTGACCACCAAAAAATAATTATTTAAATACCTGCATTGATCACCAGTTACCAGTTAAAACTTTCTAGGTAGATGATAACTCTTCTAGTTCTTTTTAAATGATAGCAGTGCCTCAACACAAGTTTATAGTCTGAAGATTTCCTTATGTCTCTCCCTGTAGCCCTTATTTTCTGCTATAGTTAAACGGAAACTCTATACCGCTAAAGCATCTCGGCTGTATATGGCAAGCCACCCAAGTTTGCTGTTACAAATATCTTTTAAAGCATGGCTACTAGCTTAGAACATGCAATTAAAAGCCCTGTTAACAGGATTGTTTACTCCATTTATCCGACCAAACCATTTTTGTCTTTGCTGGTATTTATACAAGCGTAACAAAAAACAGAGAGTAGAGTCAGCGCTAATATATCAGAAAGAGGTACAAAAGGCAGCAATCCCAAACAAGGACTCCCTCACGTGTCCTTGAAATAAATGAGAAAGGCAAACAAACAAAGGGATGGGACTGTGCCGGTGGGCAAAGTAAATGGAATTAAAAGTCCTGGTTAAGGTAATAATATTGAAATAGAGTCCAGTATAATGGAACTTTGGTCCTATGTTGGTCTCTGAAGTTGTAGAGTATCGCTCCTTGCAGATATATGGAGGAGGGCGATGAATGATGAAGATAATAATGATAAAGGGTGATCCAAAAGGTATCCAAATAAAATAGGAGAGATAATACTCACTTTTTGTAGAGCTTAATCCAGCTCTGGTATGAATAGCTTGCAGCGGTATGATCCCCGCTTATGGGATATGTGGTGAGTATCCTCTCCGGTGTAGTGACAGACAGCTGGGGGGGGCAGGGGAGGGGGGGGAATAAAACAAAAAAACAGTGATGGTGCAGTATGTTCCAAAAGTGGATAAAAAGTATTTAAATATAGTAGATCCACTCACATTTAATAGAGATTATACTAGCTCTAGTGTGGTAGGCATACAGCGGTATAATCCCCGCCTCTGGGATATGTGGTGAGCGATCTTGAAATGGTTCTTAAGATGGTAACAGGATCTCAGGGAGAAGATAATAAAACAGCAATAGTGCTCTCAGTATAATAATGCAGGTATATAAAATATAATAAAATATACAATGTATAGGGCAGGCTAACTGCTCTATGATACAGGTACGGGTGGTATAATCCCCACCTAAGGATTCTTTGGAGTATAGGAGATAATAGGGTAAAAAGCCAGGTAGTTTAAAATAAATAATAAATCAAATAAAAAAAAGATAATGGTACAAAAGAATAAAATGACCAAAATCTATTTAACAGTAATTTAAAAGCAGTACAATATCCAAACACGTTTCACCAATTTAGGCTTTATCCATGGATTAAAAAACATTACAACCGGGGGGCGGAGCCAACAGCCGAACGGACTGGTCGCATCTCTGGAGAGCTCCGAGATTTACAGGCCCAAATCAAGCGAAATTCGAAGTTTTTACCCCCCAAAAAGCTACCAAAGTCCACCTACTGCAACAGGCGGCACACCAATGGGCAGGAAACATAAAAAGCCAAAACCTGACCCGACCGGGCACCAGCATAGGGGATCTATGGCGGCGAGCACGTGGCGCTCCGGAGCCTGATTTAGACGCCTACATGGATGACTTTGTAGACTCCGACGAGGGTCTCTCCGAGCCTGAGGAGACATGCCCACCGGCAATGCACACCCTGACACAGCCTCCAGCAAAACCGGACACTGCCCCGGTCACTAAGGCTGAGATGAGGGAGCTGTTGGCGGAGCTCCGCAGAAACATACAGGGCGATATGGCTGAAATTAAAAAAGATATTCAGGGCCTAACACATCGCGTGAGCACTGTGGAGCAAGACTGTCGCAACCACACGAGACAAATGTCCACGCTCCAGCAGGAGGTGCAAACGCTACAACTACAGCACCTGAAGATGGAACAGACTATGGCGGCACTGGAAGACTCACGCCGAGCCCAAAACATAAAGGTTAGAGGCATTACAGATACGGTCCCGGAGTCTGAACTTCCCCACTTTATACGGCGTCTAATTAGCAAACTACTACCGCCGAAGCAGGCCAAAGGGGTTGTACTGGACGGCATGTTCAGAATCCCGAAACCGCCTACAGCTCCCCAGACAGCACCCAGGGACTTAATTATCAAATTTCAAAAGCGTCAGGACAAGATGGCTGTGATGGCCGCCGCCAGAGGTAACACACCCCTCACATTCGAAGACATGGCCCTCTCACTTTACGCAGATCTCTCTAGAGGGACTGTGGCCTGGTGCGCAACTCTACGGCCCTTCACCACTCTGCTCCGCGCACATACCATCAAATACCAGTGGCGCTCCCCGCACAAACTTCAGGTGACCCAGGGTGAAAATACCTACCTTATAACGGACCTGCAGGAAGCGAAGACGCACCTTGCCACTTTGGGCCTCCCACCGGATTCGCTACAACAGTCCCGAGCTCCTTCCAAACCACACAAGTGGAATCCGGCCACCGCAGAGACCTTTGTCCCAAGAGGCACTGCCCGCACTACACGGACATTAGTCCCTACCTGAGCGCTCCAGACGGGAACACCTACAAAACATCATTCTGTTTTATTGCCGCTCCACAGTTTTGTTCCTATGGCTTGAATATGCATCTGGACAGGCTGAATCAGCCACTATACACTCACCAGTCTGTCATACTCGAGTGCAACAACCCACAAGTCTAAAAAAGGACTACCAACACACCTCTCTTGCCCACTAACCGACTGATTTGTTCTGCGGAGGGAAGGCCTGACCAGTGCGCCACGACCCGGAGAGATGACCATTCGGGACACTGGCTGACGGGTGAATATGACACGACTCTATGGGACTCATGGCCCCCGTACAGTTAACCCCACAATTACAGTGGGCAATATAGCTATACTCTTACCACAAACTAGGGGCCGCCATGTGACCAGAGTGAAGTGACTTTTGGGATACGTTCCTTTCCCGTTTGTTTTTTCTTTATTCATTTTTGTTGTTCTTTCTTATGATTTTACTTGTCTTAACGTGATAAAACACAATGTAAAAGATATCTACCCTGCCTCTACAATAGATACTCATGACCCAGACGGGAGAAATGCACATAAGCAGAAATGTTATGTTTCCCTCACTGACTCAACTATCTTTAATGGACCTTACAAATGTGTTGCCTGCTCATATGCCACGTTATGTTTACTGTGAAGGTTATTACATTGATTGTTCCTATGATTGAGGCTGCACAAACCTGTTAAACTTTACACAATCACTTACACTCACACATAACTAGCTCTCCCAGCCTCACTCTCTTCCCTATGTGCCAGACCCGTGCCACGTTGTATCTTGTATACTGTTAGGTACCTATTGAATATTATCCATGGGGCCATGGGTCACAGCTCTAACTAGTCTTAATATTATGCAGCTTGTCACACTCACATCACATTTTATGCCGCATAACCCTACAAGTAGCATTTAGTCATGAAGGTTTAGTCTTTGATGCATGTTCTTTTCCTTGATTTAAAAAAAAAAAAAAAAAAAAACTGTGCAGAAATCTCACATGTCACATTATGCGCTGTATGTTGAAACACCATATATCATGCTACCACTGCTGTGACGTATTGAAACTATTTGTTAATTTGTGCACAACAAAAATAAAGAATTAAAAAAAAACAAAAAACATTACAACCTGGCTAGATGGGGTACATATAGGCTTGAGACAACTTGAAAATTGCGCCAAAACTGCTCTGACCAATCACAGGGCAGATTGTGATTGCACACAAATAACAGCTGTAAACCTTTAAGAGTACATAGATATAACTTATGGGATGTGAAATATATAATTTTATTATAAAAAGAAATTTCGGCATATTAGCCGAAACACGTGACGTGCGTCATAAGCGCGACGTCCCTTCCGGTCACTCGGTATTCTGGGGCATGTAGTTGTATCATGAACTACATGCCCAAGCTTGCATCCAGCTAGATAGGGGAGCCATATAGTGGGGGGAGTGGCCGGAGACCAGAGGGGAGGGGTGGGGGGAATGGCCGAAAATCGGCTGGGTAAAAAGGAAATGGATGCGGCGGCCATCTTAGTAGGGGAATGGGTTACAGAAAGCTATGTACCGTATATACTCGAGTATAACCAGAGTTTTTCTGCACATTTTTTGTGCTGAAAAACCCCAACTCGGCTTATACTCGAGTCACTGTCTGTATTATGGCAATCTACATTGCCATAATACAGACAATGGGGCTAGCAGCGAGCGCTTACCTCTCCTGCAGCTCCTGTCAGCTCCCTTCTCCTCCGCGCCGGTCCTTTCAGCACCTCGGTCAGCTCCCAGTGTAAGTCTCGCGAGAGCCGCGGGTTCATAGTGCGGCTCCCGCGAGACTTACACTGTGAGCTGACAGAGGAGCTGCATGGACCGGCGCGGAGGAGAAGGGAGCTGACAGGAGCTGCAGGAGAGGTAAGCGCTCGCTGCTAGCCCCATTGTCTGTATTATGGCAATGTAGATTCCTGCCAGCCCCCCTCTTCCCCCCACTGAACTGCCAATGCCACTGGACCACCAGGGAAGGAGAGCCCCCCTCCCTGCCATGTATCAAGCAGGGAGGAGGGACGAAATTTTTTTTTAAATTAATAAAATAATATTCAAAAAAATAATAATAATGAAAAAAAATTATATAACAAAAATAAAAATAAAATAATAAAAAAATATATTAAAAATTCCCACCCCCCACCAAGGCTCTGCATCACACACATACACACTGCACTCATACACATACACACTGCACTCATACACATACACACTGCACTCATACACATACACACTGCACTCATACACCTACACACTGCACTCATACACATACACACTGCAGTCATACACACACACTGCAGTCATACACACACACACTGCAGTCATACACACACACACTGCATTCATACATACACACTCACTCATACACACACACTCACTCATACACACACACTCACTCATACACACACACTGCACTCATACACACACACACTGCACTCATACACACACACACTGCACTCATACACACACACACACTGCACTCATACACACACACACTGCTCTCATACACACACACTGCACTCATACACACACACTGCACTCATACACACACACTGCACTCATACACACACACTGCACTCATACACACACACTGCACTCATACACACACACTGCACTCATACACACACACTGCACTCATACACACACACACACACACACACACTGCACTCATACACACACACACACACACACACACACTGCACTCATACACACACACACACACACTGCACTCATACACACACACACACACACTGCACTCATACACACACACACACACACTGCACTCATACACACACACACACACTGCACTCATACACACACACACACACTGCACTCATACACACACACACACACTGCACTCATGCACACACACTGCACTCATACACACTGCATTCATACACACACACTGTAAATAAATATTCAATTAATATAATTATTTTAGGATCTAATTTTATTTAGAAATTTACCAGTAGCTGCTGCATTTCCCACCCTAGTCTTATACTCGAGTCAATAAGTTTTCCCAGTTTTTTGGGGTAAAATTAGGGGCCTCGGCTTATATTCGGGTCGGCTTATACTCGAGTATATACGGTAAAAACATAGCGGCGGCCATGTTGGATGTGGCAAGAAACATTTCAGTAATAAATACACATATATATAAAAAAGGGAATTTAAAAGAAAGGCAATTAGTGGGAATACATAAATAAAAAAGGGGAGGTAACTTATTACATATTATGGAACATATAGTGGAATATGGCATATTAGCAAACAGGAATAAAAGCAAAAGAATAGATAAATTGGAATTAATTGAAATAAGATTGGTGTATTGGACGGATGGGGATAAAAAGGGTTAAAATGCATAATTTAAAAATAGACAGGCGGTGATGGATAATAAAAATACAGTTTTATATAAAATTAAATAAATCAAAATAAGCATTTAAACCGTTTGGGGTTAAGGTTTTTAAGTTGAAAACCCATTCCATTTCACATTTTCACAAAATATTTTTTATATTGCCTCCTCTCCATGGAATAGTACATTTTTTTTATACCAATACATTTTAAATGGCCTGGATCATTATTATGGATAGAAAAATGTTTAGATACAGTGTGGTTTTGGTATCCATTAGTAATGTTGCAACAGTGTTCGCCTAATCTTGTTTTGAGGCTCCTTGTGGTCATGCCTACGTATTGTAAACCACATGGGCATTCCAGGAGATAAATTACATTCTTAGATGTACAGGTGATAAAATCTTTAATATTGTATGTTTTGTTAGTTTTATTTGATTTAAATTGCGTTGTTTTAGATTTGGTGGACTGGTTAGTGCATCTGCATACTTTACAACATTTGCACTTAAAGAACGCTTTGGTATTGGGTAGGAGGCGGGATTGGGGTTTTACAACATCCTCCCTAGTAAAGTTGGAAGTTAAAATTGATTTGAAGCTAGGGCCTCCCCTGAATACAATGTTAGGTCTTTCTGGTAAGATTTCTTTTAAAATATCATCTTGTTTAAGCAAGTGCCAATGTTTCTTTATTATTTTTTTTGACATAATTACTTTTATTGTTAAAATGAAATATAATGGGGAGACTGGGATGGTTATCTGAAGTTTTTTCTTTATAGTTTAAAAGTTCTGTTCTTTCTTTAGTTCTGATAACGTCTATAATATTGTTAAGGTTATCCAACGGATAATTTTTTTCTGTGAATTTATCTTTCAGAAGCTCTGCTTGCTGATTAAAATCTTCTATCTCTGAGCAATTTCTCCTTAATCTTAAAAATTGACTTTTTGGTGCACTTTCCAGCCAAGGCTTGTAGTGACAACTCGACCGGTCAATGGCTGTGTTTGTACAGACCTTTTTTAAAAAAAAGTTTTTTTGTTTAAAATACCATCTTTGATAAAAAAATTCTAAGTCTAAAAAGTTAATAGTAGTTTTGCTGTATTCACAGGTTAAAATAATTCCTCTGTCGTTGCTGTTAAGGTGGTCAATAAATAAGTTGAGTGAGTCCTCAGGTCCATCCCATATAAAAAAAAGATCATCAATGTATCTAAAATAGGCAACCAGGTTCGCTCGCCAGGCATGCTCGCCCCAAATGGCAGTGGTTTCCCAGTCTGCCATAAAGAGGTTAGCATAACTAGGTGCAAACCTAGTCCCCATAGTAGTGCCTCTTTTTTGTAGATAAAAACAGTTAAAAAACTGTTAAAAAAACAAAAATAGACACACTGTATCTAAAAAATTTTCTATCCATAATAATGATCCAGGCCATTTAAAATGTATTGGTATAAAAAAATTTACTATTCCATGGAGAGGAGGCAATATAAAAAATATTTTGGGGAAAATGTGAAATGGAATGGGTTTTCAACTTAAAAACCTTAACCCCAAACGGTTTAAATGCTTATTTTGATTTATTTAATTTTATATAAAACTGTATTTTTATTATCCATCACCGCCTGTCTATTTTTAAATTATGCATTTTAACCTTTTTTATCCCTATCCGTCCTATACACCAATCTTATTTCAATTAATTCCAATTTATCTATTCTTTTGCTTTTATTCCTGTTTGCTAATATGCCATATTCCACTATATGTTCCATAATATGTAATAAGTTACCTCCCCTTTTTTATTTATGTATTCCCACTAATTGCTTTCTTTTAAATTCCCTTTTGTATATATATGTGTTTATTTATTACTGAAATGTTTCTTGCCACATCCAACATGGCCGCCGCTATGTTTTTATATAGCTTTCTGTAAACCATTCCCCTACTAAGATGGCCGCCGCATCCATTTCCTTTTTACCCAGCCAATTTTCGGCCACTCCCCCCACCCCTCCCCTCTGGTCTCCGGCCACTCCCCCCTTTGAACCCACTATATGGCTCCCCTATCTAGCCGGATGCAAGCTTGGGCATGTAGTTCATGATACAACTACATGCCCCAGAATACCGAGTGACCGGAAGGGACGTCGCGCTTATGACGCACGTCACGTGTTTCGGCTAATATGCCGAAATTTATTTTTATTAAACCCTCGTTTTTATAATAAAATTATATATTTCACATCCCATGTTATATCTATGTACTCTTAAAGGTTTACAGCTGTTATTTGTGTGCAATCACAATCTGCCCTGTGATTGGTCAGAGCAGTTTTGGCGCAATTTTCAAGTTGTCTCAAGCCTATATGTACCCCATCTAGCCAGGTTGTAATATTTTTTAACCCCTCCAGGATGGAGTCAATAGTGCACGTTCTGATCAAAACAAAACAAAAACTAGAATTTGCGCTATATGTCTGTTCACCCGTAGTTCCCCTCTTTCAAATTATATGCACCCACACTTATTATATATCATTTTGTTCAGGAGAAAAATGGCTTTAATTATCATTAACTATTCATATATAGAACATAATTTATTATGAATAAAATAAAAAAAAATGTGAGAAAATAAGATTGTTTTTTTTTAAATTTGCATTTCCGTCTGCCATTTTAACTGTGAATGTCATTATGCAAAAAAATTCACATATTTGTAATCAGCGATATCTCATGAGTACAACAGTACCCCCCCCATTAACAGGTTTTATGTTGTTTTGGAAAGTTACAGGGTCAAATATAGAACATTCCATTTTCAAATTGAAATTTCCCAGATTAGTAATGTTACCTTTGAGACGGTGTGGTAGCCAGGAATGAGAATTACCCCCATAATGGCATAGCATTTGAAAAAGTAGACAAGCCAAGGTATTGAAAGTGGGGTATGTTTAGTCTTTTTTAGTAGCCACTTAGTCACAAACACTGGCCAAAGTTAGCGTTCATATTTGTTTTTGTGTGAAAAAAGCAAAAACGAATATTTGGCCAGTGTTTGTGACTAAGTGGCTACTAAGAAAGACTGGACATACCCCACTTGCAATACCTCGGGTTGTCTACTTTTGCAAATGGTATGCCATCGTGGGGGTAATTCTCATTCCTGGACTACCATACGCTCTCAAACGCAACATAACCAATCTGGCAAATTTCAATGTGAAAAAAATGAAATGCAAGCCTTATATGTGACTCTCTAACTTTCCAAAACACCATAAAATCTGTACATGGGGGGTACTTTTATTCTCGGGAGACTTCACTAAACACAAATATTAGTGTTTTAAAACCGTAAAACATATTACAACAATAATATAGACCATAAAAGTGCCGTTCGCTTGTAAAAAATGCGGAAAAACGTCACTTTTACTTAAAATATCATCGTTGTTATACACTTTACCAGTTTGAAACACTAATATTTGAGTTCAGCGAAGTCTCCCGAGTAAAACAGTACCCTCTATGTACAGGTTTTATGGTGTCTTGGAGAGTTACAGGCTCAAATATAGTGCTTGCGAATTAAATTCTCTGCACTTTCTCCCTGTGTTGTCAGGCATGTCAATCAAATTTTTATTAATCAAATCACATAATTATGTTAAAAGATTATTTAAATATACACGTAGAATTTTAATATATATGCATTTATATGTATTTAAATTCTACATGTATACTAATGTAATCTTTTATGTAATTATATATATATATATATATATATATATATATATATATATTTTTTTTTTTTTTTGCGGTTATTTGTATTTTATATATAGATTGTCATTCTAAGTGTATTTTGTTACCGATATATATATATATATTAATAACAAAATACAGTTAGAATGAAATTACATATGCATATATAATTTATATTACATTTTGTTTCAATATTTTATTTATTTATTTTATTATTTTAATTATACGTATTTATATATATATATATATATATATACTTAATTTATTTTTACACGTCTAATATATATTTTTTTACTTTCCCACCAGCAGGGGGACTGTCTGATATTTCAAACAGTCCCCCTGCTGGCATATCCATAGCCAGCTATAGGGGCCATGTGATCGCTCTTTGAGAGCGATCACATGGCCCCCAGGGGTTTCATTTGCCGGAGGGGGGCTGCCTGAGCTGTCAGGCAGCCCCCCAGAAGAGGATTGCTGCGGAGGTGAGTACACCTCTCCTCCAGGGGCTCAAAGCCGTTACGGCGTTCCATGCCGCCACAACGGCTTTAAAGCCCTTATTAATGCGGGACGGCATGGAACGCCGTAACGGCGTTAAGGGGTTAATCCATTGATAAAACCTAAATTGGTGAAACGTGTTTGGATATTGTACTGCTTTTAAATTACTATTAATAAATAGATTTTGGTCATTTTATTCTTTTGTACCATTATCTTTTATTTACTTTTTTATTTGATTTTATTATTTATTTTAAACTACCTGGCTTTTTACCCGATTATCTCCTATACTCCAAAGAATCCTTAGGTGGGGATTATACCATCCGTACCTGTATCATAGAGCAGTTAGCCTGCCCTATACATTGTGAGTATATTTTATTATATTTTATATACCTGCATTATTTTACTGAGAGCACTATTGCTGTTTTATTATCTTCTCCCTGAGATCCTGTTACCAACTTAAGAACCATTTCAAGATCGCTCACCACATATCCCAGAGGCGGGGATTATACCGCTGTATGCCAACTACACTAGATCTACTATATTTAAATACTTTTTATCCACTTTTGGAACATACTGCACCATCACTGTTTTTTGTTTTATCTCCCCCCTTGGCTGTCTGTCACTACACCGAAGAGGATACTCACCGCATATCCCATAAGCGGGGATCATACCGCTGCAAGCTATTCATACCAGAGCTGGATTAAGCTCTACAAAAAGTGAGTATTATCTCTCCTATTTTATTTGGATAGCTTTTGGATCACCCTTTATCATTATTATCTTCATCATTCATCGCCCTCCTCCGTATATCTGCAAGTAGCGATACTCTACAACTTCAGAGACCAACATATTATTACCTTAACCAGGACTTTTAATTCCATTTACTTTGCCCACCGGCGCAGTCCCATCCCTTTGTTTGTTTGCCTTTCTCATTTATACAAGCGTGCCTTATCTTAGAACTCAAAGCAAGTTCTTTAAAAGTACTAACAGAAATGAGTGCACTGATAATCTAGGGTCAGAAAAGCCACTAGTAAAACACTTTGTTAAAGCAACAGAAACTCATGTTCTAGGATTAATCAATTTTTTACACATTGGAAACTTAACAGAGTTCTACGAGTCTTTACAAAACATCCTTGTGAGCCTTATCTCATTCACTTCACTTTGACTTTTGTTATTTTGGTAACATTGGCCAGACTCTTAGTAGAAATGAGATCTATAGCAAACATCTATTCATGATTGGTCACATATCAGAGGAGGATAGGTACAACATTTGATACAGGTTTTATTTTTTATTTTATTTTTTAAATGTTTACATTTTAGAATACATTAAGGGTTAATCAACCATACACATAGAAATGTGATATTGCAGATGATACAAGGTTGACCAGTTGCTACAGCGGAACTGAGACACAGTGTAATTGAGACGAAATATAGTGACTTATCCAGGGGCTCTGACTGTTAGCAATGGGTAATAGGATTAGGGTGGGTGGGTGGGGAAGGAAGGGGTAGAACCATCGGGTGTGATAATACAGGTGCTACAATGTTCCAAGAATTTGTCCCATGCTTCCCATACACAATCAAATTTGGTTAAAGAGAGTGAGAGATCATAAAGTATCACTTTCAGGATCAATAATTCCTGATGTTCCTACAAATCCCGAAAATATGAAGTAGGGATCCTGCTTGCATTGCAACAATTTTGGGGTTATGTTGGAGTATATGTGAGCTAGTGTGTCACAGTTTGAGACCCCTCAAAAATGCTTTATAGCCCTGTGCAAGCCATTAGGAGGAAACTCTCATTGCAAGTCCTTTACCCAATATAAGTTATAAGCTTTCTTAAGTGGGGTTATAGCAAATTGAAATGGGTTGTTTTTTTGTGTTTTTCCAGGCCAAGGCACACATTTTTAAACTGGAATAGTTGGCTCAATCGTATTGGTTGAACATAATATGATTGTAGAATATATTTAATACGCAGCTATGAAAAGATGTTGGCTGGTTGAATTAGAAATGATTGAACCCCCCTTGTAACCTAAGGCCCCCACCTGCCGCTCATGGATGGGGACTGGGGGGGTTGACAATAGATCCTCCCCCCTATTGTAACTTAAGGGCCCCCACCCACCACTCCTGGGTAAGGGACGGAGGATGGACGGACGAGAAAAGGTCCTCCTCCCTCATTGTAACTTAAGGGCACCCACCCGCCACTCGTCGGTAAGGGCCGACGAGGGGGGGGGGGGGGTGGATGACAAGGTCCCTTCCTCCCCTTTGTAACTTAAGTACCCCCACCCGCCACTGATGGGTGGGGACATAGGGAGCATACGAAGTCCCCTATTTAGTTTAGTGGCCCCCACTCTTGGTGCTTGGGGGCGGAGGGCACTATGTCCCCCCTGTTAATTACTTTTATAGGTGCCACACTAAGGGGCTCTTATTAAAATAGTGGGGGGTATTTGTTTGCCACAGTGAGCAATCATTGAGTGCTCACTGTTTAGTATACATGCCCCTAATCGCAGTATAGTGAGTAGGGGCAGATTAATTACTAATACTGCGTATTTTTTACTTAGTAAATTTGGCTGAAAGACCAATTTAGTTTTTTCAGCCTAATAGTAATTAGCTCCCTAATACCGTTGGAATTAGGGAGTTATTTCTAAGCTTATTTCACAGCACAAATAGGATCGGTATTTCATTCATTCAAATTAAATTCCAATCCGAACAAAAAGTCCCGAATTGCGTTCTAACACGAATGGACAAACTGTTCTCATTCTGTTAGGATAAAATTCTGTAGTTTCGCCGGCGTTTGAATGCCGAATGAAGCAACCAAGAGGAAGATGAGAATTGTGGGAATATTGCTTTGACCACCGGAAATGGAGCGGACTTCGCTCCTCCTCTGGGTCGAAGCTGGGCAAGCGTAGGAAAAATACACAAGACAAATTAGTCCCTAGAAAACTAGATTAGATAGGAAGAAAAGAACAGGTTGCTGAGAGAGGGAGAGAAGAGGAAGCGATTGGGGAAAGTTAAGTTCGGCATGACAGTGCTTCCTTAATTTAGTTTTGATGCTTGTTAATAAACCACTTGATACAGTTCTACTCAAAATATTACTCAGATTGAAAAAAGAAGGGGTTGGAGGGAAATATTTGTAAATTCTTTGATTATGTTATTCCACATAAACAACTTAACATTTTATTGAATTTTTTTTGTATTTTAATAGTTAATTTGTATGTATAGAACATCTCAGACCAGTTAACATTGCTTGTTTGCTGCAAGAAAATCTAATAAAAAGCTAAGATTTTGGCTGAGGGATGCAACTTTGGGTGTTGTCCTAAATTCGGAATGACATCATTCACATTCAAAACCGCTTCAAAACATTTCCCTTGGTCTTGACAAAGAAATTCAAAGCATCCTACCTCTCCTTACAAATGCCTATTTATTCACGAAAAAATGTACAATAATGCTGAAATATTTCCCAGAATTTTTTTTGTACAGTTGCCTCATCGTCTGCTTGGTTGTACAGATGCAGTATACGGGAAAAAAAATATTCCTGGAGTTTAAAACTTTTCTGTTATATATAAATATTATTTTTTTTTTGTGTGTGTGTGTTTTGTGTTTCATGTTTGTAAAATATATTACTATCATTTTTTTACATTTAACCTGAACGTAACAGAACAGACAGTTATTCATGAGTGTAGAATTTTTTCTGCTAATTCTATAATCTGTGATGATGAGGCTGAGAAGTGCATTGATAATTACAAACACGCGTGATGAATTGCGGTAAATGTGGTAAAGTGTCGGTTAATTTTCTTTTCTCTGCACACAGTTGCTAGAGAAAGGTCAGTTTGAGTGGTTTTTGGGGTTTTTTTTTTTTTTTTTTTTGCAGAAAATAAGCTTTTAGCCATCAAGGCTAAAGTGTCAATACAGGCTCTGCATATGGGCACTGCTTACTCTGCATTTATACAATTTCTTGGTTGCATAACCTAAAATATATTACTAAGCAAAATGTATTCTTGCACGACACGTAGCAACTTTTTTTTTTTTTTAATTCTTTATTTTGTTGTGCATTTATTAGACAAGGTAAATTTTATACTAGCAATGCCACAACAGCAAATGCCAGAGTTTTCATAAACATAGATGGACAATCATATGGCATGGATAGACTGTGCACATTTTTATATTATAGAAGAGTAGACAACAGTATGATGCTGATCTTTACGTGTATATAGAAGATTAAGCAGGCTTCTCTGCAGGTTATGCTATATAAGAGTGTTACAGTTGTTTGTCTTAGGGTGTTAAGGTACATGCTTGATCCCTAGGGGACCATCCTTTTGCTTAGTTTAAGTATTAGGTAGCATAATACTAAATAGTAGACAAAGTATGTTATTACCCTGCTCAGCGGCGGTTAAGGTCAGGTAAACAGTGCTTGTCTAGATAAGATTTATACTTTAGGCATATTAGCATAATTGCACACCGTTTGCTGTGTCGTCAAGAGTGGCGCTTTCAGGGCCGCTTGGTTACGTAAGCCTGAAATCGCGTTATGAAAATGAACTGCCTAATTTTCTAGCATTTAAGCAGAGAGGTTAGGAATTATGTGGGTGTGTGCTCAAGATTGCCTATGTGTAGCATATTTAAGTAAACAAGATCATTCAGGTGTTTGTGATTCATAGTATGCAAGATGTACGGTTGTAGTTCGCCTGATCCAGCGATTATATACAAACATTTTCTGCCGACTCTAGACTGTAAAAAAAGCAAACTAAGTAAACTGATAACAGGTGGAACATATATGCATTTGGACTTTGTGATATAGGTATTAAGATAAAGAGTCACTGGTAACGTTCTGTCTCAACAGTAGTAACTTAAAGAAAAATATTGTGGTCACTTGATGCGAGTAGACCGCATAGCGTTGGCTGTAAGTGTGCCCTCTATATGCAGGTGAGATATGTCCACTTGAGGGGCATTGGGGTAGGCCCTTTAGCCGATGCCCATTGCCTGGACATGGTTCTTGCCATAAAGGGTGTCCCTGGGCTGGGGCTCCGTTCCAGCAGCATTCAGTGGAGTGTGTAGCCGTGCGTCTCCCCGGTTTGCGGTTGTAGCTTGGGAGGTCAGGGTCGAGCTCCTCCGGGCGCCGGTCTTCGGGTCAGGTGAGTAGCTGGCGTGGGAGGCCGGTTTGGTGGTCGTTGTTTCCTTAATGTGGGGGCCAGCGTGGTCATCCATGTAACACGGTGTGGCTTCCTGCCCTTGAGAGTGGCGGTGTTTGCGCAGCCTGGCAGCCTTCCCGGATGCCTGCGGTGGGTGCCTGTAATGGCGCCGGCGGGTCGCAGAACGGATCCATGTAGCCACTAGCTTTGCTGCCCTGCGTTCACGCAGCATGTTCCAGAGGCTCTTGCAAAGCCGGTCAAATTCCCCCAGGGGGTACGTGTATGGTCGGGCTTGTGTGCTCCGCGTTTGGGGTTCTCGCTGGGCGGCCATCTTAGCTGCGTTCCGGCTGCCTGGTGGTTGCCGGAACTGTTCCAGCCGTGTGGGACGGTCCCCGTTTTGGTTTTGCCTTTGTGTCTCAAGCTTAGGGTACCGGGATATCCCTCACCGGTGGGGGGGGAGGGAGGAAGTGTACCTGGGAGACCTCCGAGCGAGTAGCTACAGACGGCGTGGGTGTCGGGCGCCTTCCTCGCTTCGTCCGAGTAGGCCTCGGGTCTAACCCTGGTTAGGTGCCACCGATTTTGGTCGGGAAAGTTGGAGCATGGCTTCTGCAGATAAGTGTGCACTTCTCTAAGTCGTCTATTTGTCGCTTTGGTAGGTTTTTGTCCACTTTCGGGTCGGATAAGAGCGTTTTGGCACGGAGCTTGTCTCATGTGCGACCTATCCGCATGGCAGCTTGGCTCCGCCCCCCTATATCACTCGACACGTAGCAACTTTTGCATTTAACCAATCATTGTTAAAAACAAATATGTTTACAAATTTCTGATAACACACTCTTTATTCTCTTAGAATGTAGTCCGGGGCACTATACTACAGGCTCACTGATTTAGCACTGTGGTTATGTTTCACACCTTGCATGTATCATGTGTATCTATTCATTCTGATATTGGAACCCACACATATAGTGCGAAAAGAAAAACAACTTTTTACAAAACTTTACAAACTCAGGTTTTAACCTTTTCACCTCTGCCAGATAACCCATAATCCTGTCTCCACAACTTCAGGGCACAGCCTTCCTTAAAGTGGGTTCCCTGAAGGCATGCTATGGAAGGACGTTACCAATGTAGGTCTTGGAGAATCAAATTCCTTCTTTCAGGGACATTCAACCCTCTACATTTAAGAGTAAGAACATTGAGCTCTGATGGCAGAAACATCATTCCGTTTTGGTGTGCAATGTAATGACGTTTTCAGGAACAGGGCCCCAACAATCAATCAGGAAAAGAAGAATAAAAGAAAGGGCTCGGCTAACTGGTCCAACACCACAGAATGGAGAGGGCATGGGGTGGTGGGCAAGAGCCAAGACTGTAGACAGAAGGATCAAAGGAACAAGACAGAGCAGAGACTAAAACAAAATAGGTTAAACGGTTCTCACCTAGGATAAAATACTCCCCATCCCTCGGCAGGGTAGTGATCCCTCCTGTCCACAGGAAGTGTAGATTGGCAGGCCACTCTAAATAAACACGGGTAGATTTGTCAAGTTCCTGTGGAGAGACTTCCTTCCACTATGTTGATCAAGAATCCCCAAGCAACAAAAGCAGACAATGCATTTAAGGTTAGCCCCCAAAAATGCAGTGTGCAGATGAGAGGTGCAATGCCTGTATTTCATGCTGTATAAGTGTAAAGCCCACATCAGCAGTTACTCAGTCCTTCCCTGCCGGAAAAGGCTCAACCCGGCACCGTGAGACACGAGGGCTCCGCCCACAGCAAAGAGACCAGAAAGCCAAGGTACTGCACCAGCCCTCGTAAATGTGGGGTGTAGGTGAGAAATGTTCCATGCCATTTTAAGACTTGTGGCATTTTGGTATTTTGGCAATCTTCCCTGGGTTGGCGGTTACTCAGGTTTAGTCGGGTCTGGGCCCCGATGGGCGCAGCTGTGAATCTCTGCTGACCTCCTATGGCTCCTAGGGCTGGGCCCTCACATTTAAGGAGCCCATGACTCAATCCTACACCACCACATGTGAAAATTCATGGAGTGTCCAGGCCATGCCCCCGCCATATTGTTCTGACAGGGAAAGTCTATGTTAAAAATTTTGATTATATGGATCTTCTATTATTCTTTAAGTCCAATCCATGTAAATTATTTTACATTTCTGTCTAATAAAGGAGTGTTTGTTTTGTCTGTATTGAACATTATTTATACTTGTTCTTTAATAAACATAAAGTTCTGATTTATCTTGCAGGTGATGTAGCTGTTAAAATACTTAATGTTACCGATCCAACGCCAGAACAATTTCAGGCTTTTAGAAATGAAGTTGCTGTTCTTAGGTGAGTACATCATGCAAACAGTAGATAAAAGACTTCTATTCTTCAAATGTCTAATATAAGTTTTGAATTTGTTTATTTTTAAATAGTGTCACTTTTTTTTGCCCTAGACATGACATTTAGTTTGTTGACATTTACTTTCTTCCTTTGAAGGTATTTGAAGGAAATGTGCCCAGTTGCAAAGC
Source organism: Pelobates fuscus (assembly GCF_036172605.1). Taxonomy (NCBI): domain Eukaryota; kingdom Metazoa; phylum Chordata; class Amphibia; order Anura; family Pelobatidae; genus Pelobates; species Pelobates fuscus. The sequence goes on along the minus strand of NC_086323.1, from coordinate 175,346,925 downwards.
AAAATGGAGGACTGTTTGTTGATTTGTAACATACAGACATAACACCTGTTTGAGTTACTTCAGTTTTCCATTTGTGCTTCTTTTCATAAATTCTATACAAAAATAAAAAACCTCAACATTGCATTGCTTGCTTTCATGCAAAGTAAAAAAAAAAATAAAAAAAAAAAATGTGTAGCTGTTCATCTACTTTTCTAAATAGCCAGAGCAAGACTTTACTTTGTTGCATCTTCACTGTATCTTTCCCTTGACTCTGGCTTCTTAACAGAGAATTGTCATAGTTGTCGTCTGTCCTTGGTAGACGTCTGTGACACTACTGCATTGCAGCTTTGTTTTTATTGTAAGAAAGAGAACTCTGTTCTCAAAACCATAAACAGAAATATTATGAAAAGGGCACTATAACCACTTCAGGTTCCTCTGTCTCTTTGTTGTGGTGTGGCTTGACTAATGCTGAAGTGATCTTCTGAACTAATCCATTCAACTTTGGATGGCAGTGATAGCTTGGGAGCTGAGGGCACAGGACTCCAAAGACATCTGGGAGGGTTAAATGGTTGTGAGATTTTTGATGGCCTGCCCACATTATAATTAATTTTTATTTAAACTTGTCATTTTTAACTTTTAAAATTCGTATTATGGAATAGAAAACCTACTGTTTGGATGTCTAATAATTAAACATGTAGCTGTGCATCATGATTGTTCTATTTACACAGGAAAACGAGGCATGTGAACATATTGCTGTTCATGGGCTATATGACGAAGGGTAACTTGGCCATTGTCACACAGTGGTGTGAGGGGAGCAGTCTTTACAAACATCTGCATGTTCAGGAGACTAAGTTCCAGATGTTCCAACTCATTGACATTGCCAGACAAACTGCGCAAGGGATGGAGTGAGTATTTCATGAGTGAAATGTACCATTGTGTGAGTGGAGATTCATAACCATGACATTTATGGAATAGATCACAGAATTTATCAGAAAATATGCCACCATTGGATGCCTGTTACCAGCATGCTGTGTGTGGATTGGACAGGCCTCAAATTTGCACAGAATTCACATTAACCAGCCTGGAAGTTAGTTGGCCTGACTAATGACGCCGCAATGACAGTGGAGTTACTGGTACTTCAAACCACTTCAGTGATCATGATGCTTTTAGTTGCCCTTTAATGAATAAAACCATGGTTATCTGATATTCCTGGGAGTAGTAGTAACACATAATCCTAGTCATTTAACTCTAACTCTGAAGAGTCTGACCTTTTCTTTAATTTGTTTTTCTCTTCTAAACCAACCATTGTATCCTACATTTTAAAAGTCCCTTACTACAGCTCAGGTTTTAGTGTCTATTCTCTGCTCTCTGAACAGGCCTCTGGTTATGATGTCATTATTGTAAATGAAGGATTGTGGATTGCACCATATTCCTGGCCATATGTGGCTGCTTACATTGGTTGGTGTGCATTGATAGTTCTTGCAAGTGTTTTGTTATCTAGGTTCTGTAACACTTTCAGGGTTAATCACTAAAGTGAGAATTCAGAGTGAATCTAAAATAGGTCAAAATTGCCAAGCAACGAACACGAGCGGTCGCATGCCTCAGGAGCTCCGACCAAAACAGCTAGAAAAGGCGAGATTTCACGGCACAATAGCCGGGAAAAGGAGAGAAAATTACCGACAACGACCATGGGTCGTAAGACCAAGAAACAGAGAGCAGACGGACCATCGGGCGGCAGAAACATTGAGGAATTTCTCCGCCGGGCGCAGGGAGCCTGTGGGCCCAAGATGGCCGCCGACATAGAGGGGTATTCCGACTCGTCCGACGAGATTCTGCAAAGCCGAGGAGCGGCGGACCTACTACCCCCGCTGCAAACATACTCTGTCCCACGGAATCCGGGCCAGATGCCGGTAACAGCGGCCACACTGAAGGAGATGCTGAATGACCTCCAGACAACACTGCAGGCAGATGTGGCTGCACTCCGGACCGACCTCACAGGCATGGTTGGGCGCCTGACAACGCTGGAGGCAAAGACAGACAGCCACGCACAGAAAATAGAAGCCCTGGAATCTGAGGTACAAGCGATGAAACTACAACACGCCACCCTGGCGCAACGCTTCGCACAGACAGAAGACGCCAGGCGCCGCGCTAACCTGAAGGTACGCAGGCTGGCGGAAGAGATCCCGAACACTGAGCTCCCACATCTTTTGAGACGGCTGGTGGGGACTCTCCTGCCGCCTAAACAGGCGAAGAACATCACCTTTGAAGGCGTATTCCGGGTGCCGAAGCCACGGGTGGCACCGGCGTCGGCCACCAGAGACGTGGTGGCGTGCTTTACCAGCCTCAGAGATAAATCAGCAGTACAGGCCGCGTTAAGAGGGGCCATGCCGCTCCTCTTTGAAAACATGCAGCTCACCTTCTATGCCGACCTCACGGGGGACACAATGCAGTGGAGGAGATCCCTACAGCCCCTCACGGCACGGCTCAGGGCCAAAGAGATCGGCTACAGATGGAGATCACCTCGGATGTTACAATTCCAACATGGAGGCATCACCCACACGATCCAGGGCATGCACCAAGCAGCTGAAGTAATGGAGACCCTGGGCCTCTCAGGAGACAGCATGCCGCAACCTACACCAGGAGAGACCACGGCGCAGCAACGCACGAGAGCCCCGGTGCAGCCGGCCCCGCCGAAAGACCCGAACACTAGCCACGACCTGATGTGATACGCACACACCTTGAACAAGGGGAAACCCGCTGCCATCAGAATGGCCCCCCATGGCGCGGCAAATGCCGCATAAAGAACTACTGCCCATCCCATGTTGTATCATTCTCCCATATGTTTTCAATTTCTCCCTTACTCCCCTTTTCTTCTGGTTACAATAGAGCGTAGGCTCCCATCGACCGCAGAGACCGACAATACCTACCTAACGCCCTCGTAGACAGGCAGAGACTTATACATAGCACACTCTCACAGATCTAGCAGAGAGCCCACAGTCATAGCGGCTCCAAACCCCCCCACCTCGGCATCATATGCAGCGGTGTAACACATAAGGCCATCAGCCCGACGACCTCTAGACCCTTCCGATATTAAAGAACAGACTTCGGAATATGGCCTCCCCGCTAGCCCACACCACAAGTTGACCACGGAACAGAACGGCACCAATGAGACAGTCTCAAGGGACACATTAGACCTTAACTGGCTCCACGGCCTTTGCCATGGAGCATCCACCCACTAACTCAGGGGAACATACCCACAGACGGAGTACACGCACAGAGAGAATAGCTCCCCCACCGACAAACACCGCAGGGGCCGTGGACCACACTTAGCCCAGAGCACATATACCAGACGTAAGCGATTTCTTTAACACATAAAACCCCTGACTCACCAGGTTACCGACTGTACTATCCCTAGTTGAAAGGACTATTACCAGAATATGCTTGTTTATATTGCAATGTTTGTACCGCAATAATTTGCCCTTCTCTGACTTATGAGTGAAGGGAATAAATAAAGAATTAAAAAAAAAAAAATTGCCAAACTGGCCAGTCAACTATTCACCCAGTTTAGTTACTTTCTCCATTTGAAATTTATGTTAAATTCACACTGATTCTTACTCTAGTGAATAACCCTGTATATCATTTGTATATTTATTATAGTTTTTTTTGTTTCTTTTATGAATAGTCTTTGTGGCATTTGATTTGCTCTTTTTCTTGTTTAGTTGTCGAATATTTTTGAGTGTTATAGAAAAATATTACTGCCAGACAGTAAGAATATACATAAGAACTATTACAATCACCCTTAATATTTCTTAAACCATGATAAACAGGATATTTACTAATTCTAATCTCAATATCACCAGTAACTGGATAACTTGTTGGAATGTGTGGATTAAATGCAAATATTTCAAAATGATTGTCCATAGAACGTGTAAATCAGCAATGTTATTATCCTAATACGTACAGACAGTCTAGGCCTTCACAAGCTTGGGTTGTCCTAGATCATAAATTATGTGAAATTCATTTGTTTGTTTGTTTTGAAATTATGTCTGTGTATGCAACCACTAACTGTCTTTTTTTATTTTCTAGCTATTTACATGCAAAACATATCATTCATAGAGACATGAAGTCAAACAGTATCCTTTCCCATTTGTGATGAGAGGATAAGGTGTTTCAGTATAGCCTATATCGGTTTTCCACGAAATACACTTGATGTTCTTCTCTAATCTTCCTACCTGGTACTTCTGTGCCTTCCTCACTTTCACCTAACTGTTTCTACAACCTTGTGAAATTAATTATGATTACACATATTCAAAATTACTCTCTTGTACCAGTCCTATCACCCTCTCCTCCAATCTGTAAGTTTCTATGTATATGGGAGGGAGATAAAAAACAATCCAGGTGGGTGGAGGAACAATAAACACAGAGACCTATCTATGTATCTATCTATCAAAGTTGTTCTAGACATCTAAGATGTTCTACTCATTACATCCAATTCCAGTGAGTGGATGGGTGTGTTTATTCTTCTATCTGTATGAGTTGAACAGCAGCTATAACATGCAATAAGGAGTTTTTGTATTTCAAATAGAGATAACTATCAAGTGGAAGAATTGCCATTTAAAAATTAAATAAAAATGCTTTTAATTCTTTCAGTAATCTTTAGTGTGGAACCAACTCAAATGCCTTATCAAACCACAAATAGATCACATTCACACTGAGCTATATGTCTATGGACTAGATTGCATTTAAAATACCACTTTAAGCACTACAGAGAACATAAGTGGTTATGGTGCTTGGATTGCCCTGGCACCATCCCAGGATAAGTATTCAAGCTGTCTGCGAATGGTTTGACAGCTTAACAAGGGTCTACCGGTCGCGGCCTTCTTTAGAACTAGAAGTTCCTGCAAGGAGTTCCTATTAGTGCCACTGAGCTAAGCATAGCACTACAGGGCTGAATCATTGTCTGAAGTTTCATCCCATGGATATTGCACACGCAGCGCAAATACATTTTCAGGTAGGGTAAGCAAATCCTATATCACATGAACCATAGGTTAACTCCTGTGCATAGAATAAGTGAGCAGACATTTTACTGTAGCAACGTTTCAGCTCAACAATAGAGACTTTATCAAACATAACATTACAAAACACCACATACATATTTATAGCTAAAGAAACAATTAAGACATAATTGAAAACCATCTAAACAATCAGTGTTACAGTACAATATAGCACAGCTGATATGCCATGAGAGAGGGATGAACAGCAGCATCTGATGTAATCATGTCACTTCCTGCTGTCTATAGAAAGACCAGATACAACAAAAAACTATTTAAAAGAAAAATATGATGATCCACCTTCATTAAAGTGCACTGATCATGCCGGCGAATGATAAAATAATGGATTTCTCTCCCACTTGTCAACCGGTTCTTGAATTGATTGGCATTGAGTGCAGAGGGCACCTCTGACAAGTGGCCCTTTTGCTTTCCACCCATAGGAGCTACAGCACAAGCGAAGTGGTTGCAATGGTAACTCCCTAAGGAGCTTTGCTAGGGAGTATAGGAACAGAGTGGTTGAAGTCACTCTGTTCAGACGCCAGCATGCTGGCAACAAAAACAGTGTCGGCATCATGGAGGAGGTTTGCCCTACCTGGGGAAGAGTTCCCAAGCAGAGCAAATACGTGAACACTGTGGGAGGAGCGAGGTGTATAACTTCTGATCTTAGGGCGTTGCTATCATTAACTTTATTAAATTGTTGTGGCATCCATTCACATGCATTTTCATTATTACTACTATCTATCCTGGAGAGAACAACATATATAAAATGCCTTCCTTTCCCTCATCCTCATGTACTAACACACCGTTTGCAATTTCAATGAACTAACACTTTCTTATAATTGTATTTACTTTTTTTTTTTTTTTTTTTATTACTTATAACTGTATACCTGTTGAAGTGTACTTTTCTAATATTTGTTTAAAGACATTACACTTATCCCCCATGTTTTTTCCTAGAAAAGATCTTCTTCCAGTCAAGGAGCTGTATTGAAACTGGCTTTTTTTTTTTTTAATTTAGAGTACTCCATAAGTATCTGCTTTCTGAATTGGTTGCAAACTACACCATATAATGGTAACTGATTCCCAAGTGCTCCTTTTTACTTAAATGTTTGACAAAAGGTGAACAGTATACGTGATTACAAGATCCACACCAGCATTCCATTCTAGTTGACATTTCTGGTAATTAAGGGCCTGAACATGTCATTTCACAGGTTTAGAAACCTGATTCTTCTACTTGAACAACTAGTCACTCCATCCCAGTCACTGTCTAAGTTGTTGATTAAAATCTTACCTTGATATGCAGCTTTTTCAGGTGTTCTAACAGCTGAATTGTTTTCCCATTAGCAATATTTGCATTTCTACAAATAAGGCATTGCTCTTTCTTTAAAAACAAATAAATGGTAACATAAAGATTGTTCTTGTTAGTCCTAAGGTGTTTTTTTTTGGGGGGGGGGGAGAAGGAATTGAGAATTTACAAATGCAATTTGTATTTTTGGTATCTTCTCGTTGAGCACGTATCAAAATTGTTAAGTAGACAGAAAATGTGCCCATCATGTCATGTTTAAATGTGCCTGATCCTTTACTGCTGCCCAGATATATTTCTTCACGAAGGTTTAACAGTAAAAATAGGTGATTTTGGACTGGCTACAGTGAAGTCCCGATGGAGCGGTTCCCAGCAGGTGGAGCAGCTGACCGGATCAATCCTCTGGATGGTGAGAAAATAACAAATGTTTTCAGCTCTTTACACTCTTCTGGCAATGGTGTATTCTACTTAATAGTTCAAACAGGTGTAACAGAATTGAGATAAATATGATTACAGTCATACTGTACCAGGTATGGTCAAAAAACTACCAAACAAATTTGTCACTCTTACTGAATTGCCCCGTGTGAAAAAATGGAAGGTCAAAGATCAGGTAATGCGGGGAACCACCAATAGTGAGATCATTATAAACCCCGTAAAAGATGTGCAATGTATAGGTTAACGAGGTAGCAGATCAGAGCCAAGTGAGCACATTCATTGTCATGCCATTTAATTCTACTTTATTCTGAACAGGAAGTTCAGAGAGTCAACGACTGGATGAGTTTGGATTCCAATATTGTTGAATGAGTTAGGCAGTGGCTAAATGACAGGCAACAGAGGGTTGTAGTCAACTGAGTATATTAGAAGCAAGGTCTAGTTACCAGTGGGGTACCTCAGGGATCTGTACTTGGACCCACTCTTTAATATTGTTATTAGTGATATTGCATGGTCTTGATGGTAAGGTATGTCTTTTTGCTGATGATACTAAAATTTGCAACAGGGTTGATGTGTCAGGAGGGATAAGCCAAATGGAAAATGAAAATAGAAAAATTGTCAGAGCTGTGGCAACTGACATTTAATGTGGATAAGTGCAAGATAATGCACCTTGGACGTACAGGGAGTGCAGAATTATTAGGCAAGTTGTATTTTTGAGGATTAATTTTATTATTGAACAACAACCATGTTCTCAATGAACCCAAAAACTCATTAATATCAAAGCTGAATATTTTTGGAAGTAGTTTTTAGTTTGTTTTTAGTTATCGCTATTTTAGGGGGATATCTGTGTGTGCAGGTGACTATTACTGTGCATAATTATTAGGCAACTTAACAAAAAACAAATATATACCCATTTCAATTATTTATTTTTACCAGTGAAACCAATATAACATCTCAACATTCACAAATATACATTTCTGACATTCAAAAACATAACAAAAACGGGGGCGGAGCCTAACTGCCGAGGAGAGCGGCCGCAAAAAACGGAGCTCCAGACAAAACACGACGGAAAACGGCTTAAAATTTACCAAACTTAACCACTGACCCTCCAAAAGGCTGCAGTGATCCCCCCTAAAGCAAGATGGGAAAGAAAAACAAAAAACCGGGGCCGGCAAAACCTACCTCTGGGCTGACAATCGGAGATATGTGGAGGCAAGCACGAGGCCCGACAGAGCCCAATATGGCGGCCCTCCACGGCGGCTGCTCTGATTTTTCTGATGATCTATCGGGAGACGCAGAGGACGACTACCCACCAGCTCCAGCTATGCCACAGAGGGCCAGACCCCAAGGGACAAGCACCGACGCTGAATTAGTGACCACAGGGGTACTGAAATCCCTCCTGGCAGAACTTCAAAAAAACATACTAACTGATGTACATGCCCTCAGGGGAGAAATACAAGGCCTGACAAGCCGCATCACCACGCTGGAGACGTCCTCACAGAATCACCAGCAGAACCTGTCATCCTTACAAAAGGCAGTACAGGACCTACAGGGGCAGAACCGGCTCTTTGAACGCCGGCTTGCGGCACAAGAAGACATCGGAAGAAGGCAAAACCTGAAAGTCAGAGGGCTCCCAGACGAAATAACGGAGTCAGAGCTGCCGAAGGTTATTCGGCGCATGATAGCAGCCATATTGCCTCATGGACAGCCTGAAACCATCACCCCCGCGGACATATTTCGGATCCCTAAACCCTCCAGGGCACCACCTTCAGCCACAAAAGACACCATAGTCAAGTTCCGCACTTGGAGAGACAAATCAGTGATCCTCATGGCCCTACGGGGCAAAACCCCGCTACAGTTTGACAACAGGGGTCTGACCTTCTTTGCCGACCTGTCTAACGGCACCTTGGCCTGGCGTAGGTCGCTTCGACCACTCACCTCCCTGCTCCACCCAAACGGAATCAGCTACAAATGGCAGAACCCCAGGACTCTTAGTATACAACAGGGAAACGACTCCCACTTGATCCACGACATCCAGGACGCACCGGACCTTCTGCGGACTTTGGGCATCCCACAAGACTCCCTCACACAAGAAGAACCTCCTCACCCGAATACATCCGATCATAATTGGGACCTGACAAAAATCAACACGTTCATCCCGAGAGGCTCAACCCCTGTGTCCTACGCTGCGGTCACTACCTGAAATTCGTGACACACCGAGGACTGTATGCTCCTTAGAAACCGCTGGAATGACACCCCAGCAGACACCCCGGAGACACCTACTAGAAACCTCGATTTCTCCCTGGACTTGTAATGTATTTACCTGTTTTCCTGAATGGCGCCCCCCACCCCAGGGCACAGCGGGACCTTGACCCTCCCAGACCCCACGGGACCCACAGACAGATCCACTCCCACACGAAGGGCCATATAATAGCCTCACTACCCCCCTATCACCTACCGATGGGGACCTGCCATACCTCACTCACGCACACCCACGTCACCACCGACCAGACATGGACGAGCTCCCTTCAAAGTCCTGCCGGTAGCCACGAAACATACACACTGCCACACACCACGCCACACCTGACCACACACTCACACTAGATCACCCGACTTGCTCACCTCAACATACCTCCAGACACTGGCTTACCCCGCAGTAATAGGTCACTGACCAAGAGAGGACGGGACACACACACCCAATGTCCAGGCTGATGTTAGCTAGGATAGATACGGTCCCCCCTCACGCACCCTCTAGATTTACACAATGTACGGCACAGCATTTACCCCAGAGCGAACCATGACAGACCCCCGCGATAGTGGGTGGAATTACACGATACTGTTCCCTAACCTCCCATGCTGACTAACACAATGCAACAAAATCGCTTATACACTGATTGAGATATGCGACTGACTTGCCTACTCTCATACACAGTCAGGAAGCCTCACCATGCAGTCTATTTTCTGTTAAGAGTTTTATATATGTGTACATGTGTTTGTAATGTGGTTACCTAAATATCGTTTTGAGCAATGCGCGGGATGAGTGGTACCCCATATCAGACCTGCCCTAGCCTCACCCAACGTAATACCCAGCCTAGCAGGTATGGTGGGTGCCCTTAAACCGCACAATCTCTCACAAACCTAGCATAACCGCAAGCGGTAACCACTGAGGTACTCTACTGTTTTAAATGAAAGGACCGAAATCAGCAACTTGTGGGTAGCTTAAACTGTACAAAGCACACAGGGTGCCACGCAACTTGAGAAGCGCTCACAATAATCCCTAGTGTGCCGCCACTCTGTTGTTACTACCTGGTCGCTACTAGTAGTCCAGATCCTATCTCAACTTTTTAGTTTCCGCAATTTCACTATGTTTAGAAAGTACCTCTGAGTTTTATGTGACCGGGATGAATCTACTGGCTGGTGGCCACTGATACGGTGACACGGGCCCTGTTTATACCCTTAATAACCCGCAAATGTAATGTATACCACCAGGTACCTCCCCGGGCTTCCCTTAATTGTCATGCCCAATTAGACGCAATTTCACTAGCCCGACGGCAGGTAACTGGTACAAACGTTGATAGAAATATGAACCAATTTAACTGTGCTGTTGGAACTTGATGGGCACATATTTTTAACCGCACCCGTTTACCATGTAATATGCTCCTGCACGGCTACCGCAGGTTTGGGATTATCCCACTATACTCCCGCCCTTACATATGGCGACTACGAGCTGCGCAGCTCCAAGTAAACCACCCTCCTGAAGCCTTGTTTTCTGATTCGGAAATGGTAATGGGGCCAATGGAAAAACCCTGACCACATAATAATGCGGCATCAGTGATAGAGGTCGGCCCGCTCACATATACCAATGACCGTTTTAGCTGTTACGTTTCATGCTATATACCTGTCTCCCCTCAATGGTAAACCTTATGAAAGCTACTCACATCGACGAATCATCTGGAAGTACCATAATTTGTTATAAGAGTTCAACAATTTAAACATTTAAAATTGTGCATGCATGTCTGATACACCCCAATGTTATACTTGTTGCAAAATGGCCTGAGGATTGCCGTCGGGGTACCTCAGGTCTATGTTATACTTTTCCTTCCTTGCAATGCACTACAAAATAAATAAAGAATTAAAAAAAAAAAAAAACATAACAAAAACAAATCAGTGACCAATATAGCCACCTTTCTTTGCAAGGACACTCAAAAGCCTACCATCCATGGATTCTGTCAGTGTTTTGATCTGTTCACCACCAACATTGCGTGCAGCAGCAACCACAGCCTTCCAGACACTGTTCAGAGAGGTGTACTGTTTTCCCTCCTTGTAAATCTCACATTTGATGATGGACCACAGGTTCTCAATGGGGTTCAGATCAGGTGAACAAGGAGGCCATGTCATTAGATTTTCTTCTTTTATACCCTTTCTTGCCAGCCACGCTGTGGAGTACTTGGACGCGTGTGATGGAGCATTGTACTGCATGAAAATCATGTTTTTCTTGAAGGATGCAGACTTCTTCCTGTACCACTGCTTGAAGAAGGTGTCTTCCAGAAACTGGGAGTTGAGCTTGACTCCATCCTCAACCCGAAAAGGCCCCACAAGCTCATCTTTGATGATACCAGCCCAAACCAGTACTCCACCTCCACTTTGCTGGCGTCTGAGTCGGACTGGAGCTCTCTGCCCTTTACCAATCCATCCATCTGGCCCATCAAGACTCACTCTCATTTCATCAGTCCATAAAACCTTAGAAAAATCAGTCTTGAGATAGTCTTTCTTGGCCCAGTCTTGACGTTTCAGCTTGTGTGTCTTGTTCAGTGGTGGTCGTCTTTCAGCCTTTCTTACCTTGGCCATGTCTCTGAGTATTGCACACCTTGTGCTTTCGGGCACTCCAGTGATGTTGCAGCTCTGAAATATGGCCAAACTGGTGGCAAGTGGCATCTTGGCAGCTGCACGCTTGACTTTTCTCAGTTCATGGGCAGTTATTTTGCGCCTTGGTTTCTCCACACGCTTCTTGCGACCCTGTTGACTATTTTGAATGAAACGCTTGATTGTTCGATGATCACGCTTCAGAAGCTTTGCAATTTTAAGAGTGCTGCATCCCTCTGCAAGATATCTCACTATTTTTGACTTTTCTGAGCCTGTCAAGTCCTTCTTTTGACCCATTTTGCCAAAGGAAAGGAAGTTGCCTAATAATTATGCACACCTGATATAGGGTGTTGATGTCATTAGACCACACCCCTTCTCATTACAGAGATGCACATCACCTAATATGCTTAATTGGTAGTAGGCTTTCGAGCCTATACAGCTTGGAGTAAGACAACATGCATAAAGAGGATGATGTGGTCAAAATACTCATTTGCCTAATAATTCTGCACACAGTGTATAAACCCATGGGCAGAGTATAGGATATTTGATACCCTACTAACCTCAACATCTGAGGAAAGGGATTTAGGAGTAATTATTTCCAAAGACTTAAAGGTAGGAAGACAATGCAATAGAGCAGCTGGAAATGCTAGCAGAATGCTTAGTTGTATAGGGAGAGGTATTAGCAGTAGAAAGAGGGAAGTGCTCATGCCATTGTACAGAACACTGGTGAGACCTCACTTGGAGTATTGTACGCAGTACTGGAGACCGTATCTTCAGAAGGATATTGATACTTTAGAGAGAGTTCAGAGAAGGGCTACTAAACTGGTTCATGAATTGCAGGATAAAACTTACCAGGAAAGGTTAAAGGAACTTAACATGTATAGCTTGGAGGAAAGACGAAACATTTAAATACATAAAGGGAATCAACACAGTAAATGAGGAGACTATATTTAAAAGAAGGAGAACAACCACAACAAGAGGACATAGTCTTAAATTAGTAAGGTTTAAAATAATTTCAGGAAGTATTACCTTACTGGGAAGGTAGTGGATGTCTTCCAGCTGAAGTGGTAGAGGTTAACACAGTGAGGGAGTTTAAAGGGACACTCCAGGCAATAAGTATCTTGCAGGGTTAACTCCTCCTCTAGTGGCTGTCTACTAGACAGCCACTAGAGGTCACTTCCGTGTCTATAGCACAGAAAATTCACACGCTGTGTGAGGACCTCCAGCGTCGCTCAATTCCCCATAGGAAAGCATTGAAAAGCATTTTCAATGCTTTCCTATGGAGAGCTCTAATTGCGTCTCCTCAGCCGGTGGGCGGGATCAGTCTCCCCCTGCCGGCTGACGTGATGAAGGGGAGGAGCGGCGGTGACCCGAAACCACCGCCGAGGGACATTGGCGGGGGTCTCAGGTAAGTCACTGAAGGGGTTTTCACCCCTTCAGCAACCTGGGATGGGTGGTGGGAGGGAGAGGGGACCTGCAGTGCCAGGAAAACGGATTGTTTTCCTGGCACTGGAGAGTCCCTTTAAGCATGCGTGGGATAGGCATCCTAGACATAAGATAAGACCAGGGACTAATTAAAAGTATTTTGAAATATTGGGCAGATTAGATGGGCCGAATGGTTCTTATCTGCCGTCACATTCTATGTTTCTATATAGAATAGTGTGAGAGGAGACAGCCCCTTTGGGAGCCATTAGCACTTTTTGAGTTTTAAACTAAATTTCAAACTGTAAGTAAATCTGGTTTTCAAAGGAAGTTCTTCATAGGAGCATGTCCCAGGGCTGATATTTCTCCTACTTAATTGAATATATTTTTACAACATATGCCAGATAAATTGAATGTAATGCACAGTGTACTTAATATTTTATTTGCAATTTATCTGCATTTCATACCTCCCAACTGTCCCTATTCTGAGCCCAAATCACTTCATCCCTCTTATCTATCCTAATTTCCCTCTTTTCTTGGAGCTAAATGTTTTTTGGTGTGTTACATTTTAGTAAAACAATTATGAAGAACCTAAAATGTCTGAGAACAGCCACGCTCCTGACCACACCCCCATTCACACCCCTGAATTTAAATGTCCCTCATTATCTATTTGAAATGTTGGGTGGTATGGCATATTCTTACTGGAATGTGTTGGCTGTGCAACTGTCAGTTAATGTTCATTTTTAAAATGGACCTGAGAATCTGTTTTGTAAATGAAGAATTTCTATAAATTCTAGTGTGCTCTGAGCTGTGTTAAACTTCCATAGCAATAGAAGACTGGGAAACATAATTATTGTGACTGTGCATTGAATGAACTTTATGTAGACATCATTATCAATTGATTCAATGTCCTGTTTACACGTTTTGCAGGCTCCAGAAGTGATTCGAATGCAGGACAACAATCCATTCAGTTTCCAGTCGGATGTTTATTCTTATGGCGTTGTGATGTATGAGCTGATGACCGGGGAACTGCCGTATTCTCACATAAGTGATAGAGACCAGGTAAGTTATGTATTTCCTGCTATCATTTGAGAACATCGTCATCAGTTGTAGAGAGAAAAAAAAATTTTTTCCTTTGCATGTCTAAGCCCCTGCAGTGGAGGTGGTTGGATGCATGCTGTGAATTGTGGGTTATTGTTGGACAAATTTCAATAGCCATATTTGCAGTTTTTACATCTATGCTGACTGTATTGGCATATATCCTATAACTCAAATGAAGTAGTAACATTTTATTAGCTTCTATAAATCTTGTAAAATATAAAATGGTTCTATGGCATCCATGTATGACCGGGCCACTTTACTGAAGCCCAGTTAGTCATGTGTCAAGACGAGTGCGGTTGATCTGCATTATAAGTGTTCATGTTTTACCCTTTAAGGACAACAGTCCCTGTCCAAGCTCTGGACCAAAACAAAATCTAGAATTGGAATTTGTTCCACCATATTTGAATGTTTTTCCTTTAAGTGCTCTCATAAATATTATATAATGTTTTTTAAATCACAGAAAAGACTTTTGTTTAATATCCTATTTTTATGCCTAACAAAACATTAATGAAACTGGTAAAAATATGAAAAAAAGAAAAAATTATTTTTAAATTTTTTTCTTTTAAAGAACTAAAGAAAAATAATTCAAAATAGATTCCTCTAATCAGTCCTGATTGTTTAATACCTCATATGTTTAGGAAATTCAATTACTTTTTTCTCAGTTAATTTTAGCCCTTTACCACCTACCGCCCCACCCCAACCTAATGTTATGCCAACCCGAACACTATGTGTACACTAACACGTACAATATACCTACAATAACCTTACCCTTAACTCTAGACAATCCCTAATCTTAAACCAGCATTAACCCTAACCCTACAGATGACACTAACTCTAACCCTACCCCCACCACCAACCCTAAGGAAAACCTCTAATATTAATTCTGATATTAGAAAATGGTTTTCCCAGTTCACAGTAGATTGTGGTTTGTGACCACCATCTGCTGGCTGTTTTCATAATTACACTCAATGTAATTATAAATATATAGCCTGATTGCAGCCAATTACACAGTGATCGGTGCTGGCAGCTGACCGAGGATTTTAACCCTGTTCACACCCTAAATGCATTCAAGACCATTCTAGTTAGGATGTATTGACATGTCCTAATGTTCTTAAAGTGTTAATCTGTTTTTATGTTCTTGGTGAACTGTTCCTGCTTTAATTTTCCTCCATCACTATCTTTGTTTTCTTTGTGTATAGATAATTTTTCTGGTTGGCAGAGGGTGTGTAGGGCCAGATCTAAGCAAGCTGTATAAAAGTTGTCCCAAAGCAATGAAAAGGTTGGTAGCTGATTGCTTGAAGAAATTAAGGGATGACCGACCTCTATTCCCACAAGTAAGTTACAAACTTGCCTTATTAACAGTCTCATTAACAGTTGATAGCTGCTCCCCCAACTCCATCAAGGGTTAACCTTGGTCAATTCCATATCCTCATACACTGTAGGTTTGAGCAGGGCCTTTATCACCTCTTTTCTCTGTTTAAAATTCTGAATGTGTAATTTTGTCAAATATCACCATTCTTTTGTGAAATGCTGAGAGACTTGGGGAACCAAATCAAGAACTGTGGAGTGTCTGAACCTGTCAAATCCAACTCCAAGTCTGCCCAGCACCTCACTCCCATGGGGGAATGTCAGACATGCATTCAGGCCAGTAGCATTGTAGTATATTTGAAGGGAGGGATGGCTCCAGGCCACTGTCGGACCTTGGAAGAAACAGGAGATGTCTAGCAACCCTGGTGCACTTTCCACCAAAGATGAAAGAACCTGTAGTAGAGTGTAGGAATTTTAATTCAGTGTTTGATACTGGAAGGACCCGAAGGAAAAAAAAGCAGCCTAACGAGGAGGATCATTTTAACAGAATAGTTACACCATATTGAAGGATTGCATATCTCCCCAGATCCTCACACAACCTTCGAAACAATGGGGGATAATTGGTCTCATATAGTGTAGTGTGATCCACTGTTAGCTTTATACCCAGGTACTTTAGCAAGTCGGAGGAGATTTTTAAGCAAAATCCCAAAATAGGCTAGAAAGCTCCACTGGGGAAAGCAAAAGGGGTGTGGCCTAACAGAGGGTTCCGACTGGAGGAGCAGCTCCAGGGAAAGCACAAACAAAACCGAGGGGTGAGGACACTCCTTTTGTCTACCAGTGGGAAGGAATGAAGTGAAATGCCTGTAATGAGAACTTGTGCCTTGTGGTGTGAATAAAGGTCTCCTACCACACAAAGGAATAGAGTCAACAAGTCTCCCAATAAGCAAAAGAGATACCATCTCTCCACTCTACTAGACACCTTCTCTGCATTCAGGGAAAGGAAAGAGGAGGAATCCTCCTGTTCGTTGCTACCGAGAGGAGAGCAACACCGCACTTATTGTACGCTTGGTGTTCAGGCACCCATTGTACAGTGCTACGGAATCTGATGGCACTATATAAATAATAAAATAATAATACAACCAACCTGACCAGGGTGGACTAGATTGGGAAGGAGAGATCGGAGATGCCTGATGAGGAGAAGATCCTTAGATCAGAATTAATAAGAGAAATGGGACGACAGCTGGCAGTCGGCAAGGGATCATAATCACTATGGGAATCATAATTATGTTAGCTAGGTTAGAGGCTGGAGCAGGGCTGAGCCCACTCCAAACTTATTAAATAATGCACCCAAACTTGAGACTAGGGTCTCCCTGAATGTATTGTAATATACCAGGGCTTCCCAAACTTTTATGGACCGAGACCCACTTTTCAAAATGGTAATTTTTCGAGACCCACTTGCTTTTAATGCATATTTTAAAAAGTGTTAAACACCATGTCAATCAGCTTCAGAGGCATACAATCAGCACACCATGGCAATAAGCTTTAGAGGCATACAATTGGCACACCATGACAATTACTTTTAGAGAAATAAAATTGGCACACCATGACAATTACTTTTAGAGAAATAAAATTGGCACACCATGACAATTACTTTTAGAGAAATAAAATTGGCACACCATGACAATTACTTTTAGAGAAAATAAATTGGCACACCATGACAATTACTTTTAGAGAAATAAAATTGGCACACCATGGCAAACCGCTTTAGAGGCATACAATTGGCAAACTATAGCAATCTGCTTTAGATGCATACAATTGGCACACCTTGGAATCCGCTTTAGATGCATACAATTGGCACACCGTGGAAATCTGCTTTAGATGCATACAATTGGCACACCGTGGAAATCTGCTTTAGATGCATACAATTGGCACACCGTGGAAATCCGCTTTAGATGCATACAATTGGCACACCGTGGAAATCCGCTTTAGATGCATACAATTGGCACACCGTGGAAATCCACTTTAGGTGCATACAATTGGCACACCGTGGAAATCCGCTTTAGATGCATACAATTGGCACACCGTAGAAATCCGCTTTAGATGCATACAATTGGCGCACCGTGGCAATCAGCTTTACAGGCATACAATTGGAACATTATGGCAGCTTTAGATGCATACAATTGGCACACTATAGCAATCCGCTTAAGATGCATACAATTGGCACACCGTGGCAATCCGTTTTAGAGGCACAAAATTGGCACACCATGGCAATCCGCTTTAGATGCATACAATTGGCATACCATGGCAATCAGCTTTAGAAGCTTTTTTGTGTGTAGTGTTGGTGTTTGACTG
The DNA here is from genome assembly GCF_036172605.1 of Pelobates fuscus. NCBI lineage: Eukaryota > Metazoa > Chordata > Amphibia > Anura > Pelobatidae > Pelobates > Pelobates fuscus. The sequence continues at coordinate 175,329,117 of NC_086323.1, read as the reverse complement.
AAGGGGTGTTTGTAGAACATTTGGGTGTTTTAATGCAGGGGTGTGTTTGTATGTAATATTTGTGTTTGATTGCAGTGTGTGTGTGTGTGTGTGTAGTGAATGCAGTGTGTGTATATTGTGTTTATAAAATATACATATACACAATGTGTGTTTGAATGTAAGCATATTTTTTGTATGGAGTATGTGTGCAGTGTATATACACACACGGACACAGCGATACACACAATGACACCTAGTTTCCCCCACACAGATACAGACACTCATATACACAGATACACACAGATACACAAATACACACACACACACTGACACAAAAGGACACGCAGAGACGGGAGTGTGTGTACTGGTAACAGTGTGGGGGGCAGTGTGAGGGCAGGGTGAGAAAGGGTCACAGTGGGCGGGCAGGGAGAGAAAGGGTTACAGTGGGCGGGCAGGGGGAGAAAGGGTTACAGTGGGCGGGCAGGGGGAGAAAGGGTTACAGTGGGCGGGCAGGGGGAGAAAGGGTTACAGTGGGCAGGTAGGGGGAGAAAGGGTTACAGTGTGGGGGGGCAGGGGGAGAAAGGGTTTCAGTGTGGGGGGGCAGGGGGAGAAAGGGTTTCAGTGTGGGGGGGCAGGGGGAGAAAGGGTTTCAGTGTGGGGGGGCAGGGGGAAAAAAGGTGACAGTGGTGGGGCAGGGGGAGAATTTACAGTGTGGGGAGAGGGGCAGGGAGAGAAGGGGTTACAGTGTGGGGAGAGAAGGGGTTACAGTGGGGGGGTAGGCAGAGAAGGGGTTACAGGAAGGGGCAGGGCAAGAAGAGGTGCGGTTTTCTCTTATTTATTTTCAAGAACATTCTTCTCTTTTCATTACTTCAGTTACTTCTTTTTTTTTCCCACTTTTAAATTATTGAGTTTCTTAATGTGGCTCTAACTAGTGTCCTCCCCTGTTGCTGTATTGATTAAAGCCACAGATAATTGTTCCAGTAGGTCAAACTTTTATTTCCTGAATTATCTATACTTTGTTTACCCATGCTTTGCTGTGGCATATGTGAATAATTCCCAAATCATGAGGAAAATGGGGGCGGGGGGGTATTGTTTCATGAAATTGTCGTCTAAATTTCCTATAATCTTGTCTCATGGAAGTTTTATGAAACAAACCAATATAACTACACACTCTTATCTCTTACTTCTAAACCATCTACCAAAATAACATTTGGATAACATTAGCAACGCATCATATTACACTAAGGGACTGGGTCAAAAAAATATTGCCCGTCTTCTATATCCTTGGATAGTAGATATTTTTGTAGACTTTAGACTTCAGTACAGGTTACTATCAACTTTTTTTTTGGTATTGGTAATGTGTACTGTGCTGCAAATCGAAGGATGTCATTAACCATTTCTGTTTTCTTTTGTTTTAAAGATCCTTTCCTCCATTGAGCTGTTACAACACTCGTTACCTAAAATCAATAGAAGTGCATCAGAACCTTCGCTGCACCGCGCCACACACACAGAAGACATTAATTCGTGTACAGTCACATCGCCAAGATTGTTTTGAAAGACTTGCTGCAGCGCTTGCATGTTAACTAGTTCTCACAAGTTTTGAAATAAGCTGAACTGCTTTCTCCTCAAAAAGGACTCAAATTATCACTTTGATATTATTCTTAAGGAAACGCTGCTATTGTTGCATTTCTGAGGTCACAATATAAATGTACATCTTTTGTAGTTTTTTTTTTTATTATTATTATTATGGTATTAGGAATGTACACCATTTTTTTCTTACAGTGTGTGTCATGTTAATGCCATGTCATTTTTAGCTGGGCACATTTTAACTTTGCATTGCAGCCAAATTGTAAGGAGATATATATATATATATATATATATATATATATATATATATATATATATATATATATATATATATATATATATATATATATATATAGATATATATAGATATATATAGATATATATAGATATATATATATATATATATATAGATATATATATATATATATATATAGATATATATATATATAGATATATATATATATATATATATATATATAGATATATATATAGATATGTGTGTGTGTGTTTTAATTTTGGGAATGTGCCATATACAAGTATGGTGGTTGCAGCGAGAGTTCATACAACAAGCATTGTGGGAGTGCCAAGATGAACTTGTAACTTGCAGTATGAAGTATCAAGTATATAGCTTAACCTATACATGTGCTAGACATTTGTGCTGAGCTATGTATAGACTGAATTATGTAACTTGATTTGAAGCATATTTTGTGGATGACCGTCCACTTTAATAGACGATTTTGCACAGATCTATAATGCTGGAGGAGACAGTGAAAGATTTAATCCAGTTAGGTTTGTACACAGAAATATGGCTCAATGTACATTTAAAAAAGTGCATTGCTTTTGGTACTTTAATATGTTAAATGTCTCCACTGAGGAAGCTCAAAAAATGCTTATCCCCAGCTCCTTCACATAGCAGTCACTCTTCGTCTGTAGATATACTTCTTTGTTTGTAATCAGAAAATCTGCACTATATAAGGGAGCCTGTGTGCAGTCCTTGTTTTGGGCTTTAATTTAATTTTTTGTTTGTTTTTGAGGAAATGCATTTATGTTCGTATAGTTTTAATAATGTTTGTTAAATTAAATGTTTTATTTCACATTTGTTGTGTAATTAAAACTTGAGAGGACCGGTCACAGAACCTCTTCTTACATCATCTTGTAGTTAGGGAAAAACTGCACATACACTGTGTTACAATTAAAAACCAACCCCCAAAAATGTGTCTGTGGCATGTATTTGCAAAATAGCAGCCAAATACCATTTTAGTGGTCACGAATTGGTTATGTTCAGTGAATGCAAGCTGTTATGTTCTTTATGAAAAGCAATCATCTAAATGTAAGTCTTTATTCAGATACTGTCTCATGAATCTTAGTACAGCAATAAGATCCAATTAGAGATCAATAGCTCAATTCCGCTAGCATTCAGTTTGATGGTGAATAACAGAGTGATTTTCTCAACCACATGCTAGAGAATGGTGTTACATTTAAGTAGCCAAATTTGCTTTATTAAACTTGGTGTTTAGTGAATAGACTTTAATTATGTTATTACTTTGATTTTCCTCATAGTATTAATGCTTTAAAGAGGTTTTTTTGTTTGTGTTTTTTTTTTTTTTTTTGCTTGTGCAAATACAAATCATTCCTCTTCTTTTGGTTAGTATTTCATCATGTAAAAGGCAGCTTATTTGCATAACATTTTATTTTCCCCACGTATAGTAGCAGTACTGCAAACAAGTGGGTAGTGTCTCCTTAAGGTGGACAAGAAGCTCTGTGGATTTAAATATTTAATCCCCGATCCAGCCTACTTACTATAATACTCTGCTTCTCTAGAAGTTCTCAGTTCTTCTTGTCCCAGCATCAGGACGGACAGGCCGGTCAGTGGTGTAGTTTAAGAAGAGGTGAGGCATACCAGATGCTGCCAGGTAGACGCGGCTCAAAAGCTCCCTGGATGGAGAGCTGAGCGGCTGAGCTTCCATTCTATGCGTTACGGAATGCAGGTTAGGAAGCACTAATTTTATGTGGACGTCCTAGGCAAACCTTCAGTCTATATGCAGGATAGATGCATACGCACAGCAGTGGAACACATTCCCGGCAGGCGTTGCGTTTAACTGAAGTTCCGACTGTGCTACTGCACATGTGTAGATCGGAACTTCAAAAATTTGCACTAAATTCATAAAATTTACCCTATAAAGCTGTGCTATGCCTTTCTGACACCAGGAGTGTTTCCCAGAAATGTAATATATTTATTTCTCTTATTGGGAAAAAATCTGCATTTTTTGCAGAATATGTTTAGTCCTGTCTCTCTTGATAAAGCTGAGAAAGATAAGATGTCCGCTCCAACGCCTAGAAAAGCCACATGTAAAACCAAACATATGAGTTGTATTGAATGTGCAGACGCTCTTCCAGACGGATGCAGGAAGAAAAGTTGCAATCAATGGTCTGCCGGGCTTTTGGAGAAATCTCAGGAAAAAGAGATGACTTCTTTTTTTTTTTTTAAGCTGGTTTCAGGATCTATCACAGACGTTTGAGTCTTTTAAAGTTACGGTAAAGGACAGCGAGACTGAAGAGGCAAGTCAGAAAACGTAAAAGACAAAGAGCCTCTTTAATTTTAGAACTTTCGTTAGGCGAATGTTTTACTTCAGCGATGTCCGAAGCATTCAGTTCTGCTTCAAGTGTGGATAATTGTTTCCCACCAGAGGAACTAAAAAAATTCAAGAGGTGTCGGCGGTTTTACAGGAGATTACCCTACCAAGGGTAAGTTTGAAGGCTTCCTTATGCATCCCAGAGTGGAGAAACTCAGAGACATGCATTTATTTCTAAGCACTGTAAAAAAAAAAAATTAAATTGCAAAGTGAAGAAAAGTGGGTCTTCCAACAGTAGATTTCCAAGTGGCACAGTTATCAAAGATAACCACAATCCCTATAGAAGAGGTATCCGGTTTAAAGGATTATATGGACAAATGTAGTGAAACATCTAGCAGATGTATATTTTAAGTTGCAGGATATTGGTGTAAAGCGACAATTTTTAGTTAAGCAGTAATTAAAGCTCAAAGCTTATGGTTGCAGACTTTAGAGGACATTCTGATGGGTAAATCGGACCCATCACAATTACAGTATCTGTTAAGACTTCCATTTGAGAAAAGAAGCTTTTTGGTACTCCATTGGATAAAATCATTAAGCAGATGTCAGAAACCAAAAAAGCCATACCACAGGACTCAAAATATTCTGGTGGACAGTCTAGCAGAAGGTTTCAGTTCCGTGGACAAAGAAATTTCACAGACAAGCAAGAGACACCAAGTTAAGGGATTCAAAAACAGAATAAGAAAAGAAGATATTGACGCCAAAAGTGTAGGAGGTCGGCTCCAGTACTTTGTTTAAAAATGGAAGGAAACTAGGTCAAACAGATGAATTCTGCAGACTATTTCAGAAGGATATAGGATACAATTCGCTGCTCAACCAACCAATCATTCCCTACCTGGATGACCTGTATTTGGCAAAATCAAATCTTTAGGGGGGCAGGGTCTGACTGGCATTGTGAGTGCTCACACATTGCATGTGCTCATGGAAGTCTCTTAAACTGACTTATTGCTATTAAATCTGACTCCTTATGACCCTGCTGATTTACTGCAATCCTGGGGCTCTTTGCTTTTGTCACCACTTTCTCCAGTCAGCATCCCACTTGGGCAAGCCTGTGGCGTAGTTGTGGCCTACATGCTATACGGGAGTGAGGGAGGAGGCAGTCTACCCACAATCTACCATAGAACACTCTTCTAGAAACTATTTTTAAAAAAGCATGGTTGGATCACCAATATAAAGAAATCTCAGATGATTCTTGGGACTGCTGATGGAGTCCAGATCCCTGTCACTCTTTTTGTCCAGTGAACAAACCGAAAATAAAATAGGGAATTTCTAATCTTGAAAGGAAGTTTGCACCATAAGAGAGGCTATGAGAGTATCTGCTGACTTCAGCTATTCACGCAGTAAAATGGGCAAAGACAGAGACCACTACAATGGAACATACTTGCAGAATAGTCAAGAAAAGAAGACTTAGACTCATTTGTCTATTTCAGGAAGTAAGAAGAAATTTAAACTAGTGGAAAAGTTCAGATGATTCCCTCATGGGTTGGGGTGCTCATTTGGAGTCAGAATTTCAACAAAGAAAATGGTCTACAAGAGATTTCAGAGAACTGAAGGCAGTGATGAATGCTCGATTGGCCTTCAAACCTATCCTCTAAAAACAGGCGGTAAAGATACAGTCGGACAATGTCACCATAGTTTCTTACCTAAATTGTCAGGGAGGCACAAGAGTGAAATCATTATAAAAGCTATGTTGTCAAATCCTGTCATGCACAGAAAGAAATAGAAGCCCTTTCTGGAAAAAAAAACACATCAGAGGTTCTCTAAACGTCAAGCAGACAGCGTTTGACTCAGGTATAATGATCGCTACATCCCGAAATGTTCACAAGATTGATACACCGATTTGGCCTCCCAGACATAGATCTAATGGCTACAAGGAACAACAGGAAGGTGTCAACATTTGCATCAATCCTGAAACTGTATCAACCAGATGTTCTGGATGGTCTATCTATCCCATGGAACTTCGACACGGCATATATTTTCCCATCAATAGCTTTAATCGCTCTTCTAATTCAGAAGATCAGACAAAGCAGGAGTATTGGCGATTGTTCCTTACTGGCCAAACAGGTGCTTGTTCTCCAAAATAGAGAAGTTGGATATGACTCATTGGCTACTTCTGTTTTCAGACAAGATCTTTTCAAACACAGATCTTCCAACATGAACATTAAATATGTTCAAGTTAATGGCTTGGTTGCTGCAAGGTTTTCTAACAATTTATGTGCAATTCTGCTGTCTTCTACATGTTCCTCCGCTACTAAGATTCATCTTAGAACATGACGTAAATTGCTGCCGTAGTGAATACAGAAAAATTGTATCTCAGATAATCCTTCCATCCCTGACATTCTCTCTTTTTTACAATATGGTTTCTAGACAGGTCTTAGAAATTTTTTAAACTGTGACGGATCACCTTGCACTCTGGCTGGGCACCTCCGCCAACAGATGCTTCCTAGCTGACGTTGAGGGCCGTAAGCACTGCACCGTACACCACAAGCACCGCAGACTCCACAACAACCGTATCTTAGCTGGGATCTTGCCGTCTTCCTCCCACCCTGGACCAAACTGATATCCAGAACCGTGTGGGAAAGACCTCTCCTACTCCAGAGAGCGTAGCAGGAACAGCTCTTATAAGAGCTAGTGCTTAGAACCCAGGGGAGTATAAGGAGTATGTATCCCCAGTGTGAATATAGCAGTCCCCCTGCAATCATGAGACAAGGCTATGTGTTGAGGTTTAAGCAGGAACTCAATTTTAATGGAGGCACACTGGCCTTTTATGCAAGTTTCCCAACAAGTGTGACAGCCATGTGGACCTTGTTGGGCACAGGGACACAAAGTTAACAAACCAATAAAAACAGTTATACAGTGAGACACTCCCATACAGTATACACAATCACTCCCCCTCTGCCTGGGAGATAATTAAGGCAGATAATGCATTTTTTAGGCATTTTTCTTTTATAAAGTCCCAAAAGTACCCCAAAACACAACATATCCCCATAAATGTTACATCCCCTGAACAACATATTAAAAAATCACCCAGATCAGATCAGGGTTTCAGAAATTTTATGGAAGTCATAATTTTGGTCTTATGCCCAAAACAGTTCCATAGAATTGCGGCTAAGTGCCGCCGGAGGACCGACCAGGAACCGCAAGGTTTTCATGCTGAAAATAGTTCTAGGGCATTCGCAGCTAAGTCCCCCTGAAGTCTTTTTTAGCTCAATGAAGTGGTCTGGGTGTCAGGCCCCTCAGGTTTTAACCCAGCAGATGAAACTGTTATGTTTACATTGCAGGGTTAAGCCAGCCTCTAGTGGCTGTCTTCCGGACAGCCACTAGAGGTGCATCTGCGACGCTGGAGGCATACTATGCCTCCATCACGCAGAGTGTCCATAGGAAAGCATTGACGTCGGCGGTGGAGCAGAGGTCACCAGCGTCGAGGGAGCCCGGTGATGGAAAAAGGTAAGCTGCTGAAGGGGTTTTAACCCCTTCAGCCCCGTGGGAGGGGGACCCTGAGGATGGGGGCACACTATAGTGTCAGGAAAACCGCTTAGTTTTCCTGACATTATAGTGATCTTTTAACTATAATAAATTAAAGGGGCCATAGTCACAGGGTAAACGGCTGGCAAGTAGACCCCTCCAAACCCCAGTGGCGAAGGGGCTTTCGCCACATAAACATAAATGCGAAAGCCAATGCTACAAAAATTCCCTTTCTCACTATGGCTCTCGATGGGGAGAAAGCTTTTGACCGAGTTAGTTGGGACGGATTCTTTAAGGAATTACGGCCCTTTATCCCTCCCCATCGAGCAGGATAGTGGGAGAGGGAATTGGGTCTGAATGGTTTGATATATCAAATGGCACTCGCCAAGGCTGTCCACTTTCTCCACTCCTCTATATCCTAGTGGCCGAACCACTAGCACATGAAATTCGTTCAAATTCAAAAATAAGGGGCTTTCAAATTTAAGATTAATCAATATGCGGATTACACTTTTTATTAACTCTAGCGAACCCTATCTCTTCAGTACCAGAAGTAATGAATATAATAGAGCAATACAGCCTTCTTACAAATTATAAACTTAATGTCCAAAAAACTGTTGTATTACCCATGTATTTAGAAGAAAAAGATGATCTTTTTCTAAATAAACACTACGCCTTTAAATGGGAAAAGAAGGGTTCTAATTATCTTGGCATAAATATTGTATACAATCCCTCTAACATAATGAAGGCCAATTTAATTCCATTAATAAGAAATTACTCCGCTTTTAAAACAATAGAGTACACTAGAAATAGCATGGTGGGGTAGACTTAACTCTATAAAAGCCTTTATTTTCCCTAAGATAATCTATTTACTAAGAATGATTCAGATGCCTATACATCCTTACTGGCTGACACTTATAAATATTTTTTTTTAGAAATTATACTTGGCTCAATAATATGGCATAAATTGCTGCAATGGTGTATACAGAAAAATAGTATCTCAGATAATCCTTCCATCCCTTACATTCTCTCTTTTTTACAAGATGGTTTCCAGACAAGTCTTGATGTGTCAATCCTCAAGGTCTCGGCTTTGAGTAATTTTCTTGTGATTTGGCTTTCAATATCCGTATTCATAGTTTGTTTTTTATTCTCTCATTCCGTACATAAAGAAATTCAATAATATGACTTATTGGGAAATAGGATTGACATAAAAAACGAACAGTGCTTAAGAAGTGTGTGTTAGATATAGTTCAACTTAATAGTAGCCTATCTTTACCATTTTCCTTTACTATCCTTCCACTATCTACCTTCTTCCCTCTCCCCCTTCCTTTTCCTCTCTTGGTTCTCTCTCCCTTCTTTCCTCTGCCTTTCTCCTTTCGTTGTCAGTTTTTATGTTATTTTTTTTTCTTATTTGTTGTACCGTGTAATCTATCCAAAGATATGGCTATACGCCCAAGCTTAAACACCATACACCGAGTTATAACTGTATTGTCGTATCATCTGTAGTTAGGCTGTTATCAATAGGTCCCTCAACTGTTGACCCCCCCCCCCGCCATGAACCCCTTAACCGTGTATTTTAACCATATGTGGTTCCCTCTGGATTTAACCAGGGGTGGAGAGAGAGAAGATTAAAAAAAAATACTGGGTTAGTTCCGTCTCCTCACTGGCAGTGCCTCCATCTGTGCAGCACCCCCTTCTGTTTGCGTACCACTCTCTTTCTTGCTGTGCGCAGGCCCCTCCCTTAACTGAGCTACTGCCTAGGTCTTACTCGCTTTTTGCGCTTAGTTGTCCTCCTTCCAAGAGCTTGTTCCTGCTTTGCTCTGAAGTAAGAGAGATTCGGCCTGCGGTGGTTGTGGTGTCTGCTAAAGTGCTTGGAGCCCTCAGGTAGCGCTAGGAGCATCCTTCAACGGAGGTACCCAGTCGGGGTACCCGTCGATCCGTTACAGTGGCTATTTGCTCTTCCATCGCCCTGACCTCTTCTACCTGCTCTACCCAACTTTGGAATGGGGCTTTGTGCCGCCTCCACAGGGCCGGGATCAGGGACCTAGGCGCCGTCAGTAGGTGTCGTGTCAGGGACGTTTTGTGTTTGGAGGTGGGCATTGTTGTGTGTGCCAGTAACATATTGACTGGGGCAAAGTCAAGGTCATTTCCACGTCTGTCAGTGTTTTGTGTACATGTTTCCAGAATGGCTGAAGTGTCCTGCATGCCCACCCTACGTGGATCATGGTTCCCTTCTCTTCTCAACATCTCCAACACTAGTCTGAGGTGCCCTATGTGATCTTATGTAGTCGATCTGGTGTCATACCATCTACTGAGTACTTTATAGTTTTGTTTCCCGGAGTCTGGCACTCTTGGAGCTGTGGTGCGTCAAAGTAATTATTTTTGACCATTGTGCTTCTGTCAGAGTTTGTCCTAGCTCTTCTTCCCACTTAGAGACATATGGGAGCGGGGTTGGGTTAGTCGCCAGAAGCAGCATTTGATATAATTAGGATATACCCCTGTAAATGGACTCTCTTCTAGCGCATAGTTCCTCAAACTGTGTTGCAGTCCTGGTCAGGTTCTGCTTCTGAGTTATCGACTGGAAAAAGTGTTTCCGTTGGTGGAAATTTAATTTTTCTAGGAATGTTAGTATGACGGTCACCCTGAGTGAGGAGGAATATCTACTGCCAGAGATGTCCTTTTCCCCTAGTCTGAGTAGTGCTGCAGTATTCTCCAGTTGATATCCAAGCAGACCAGGAATCCAATATAGTTGTAGAGCTCTTATGAGCTAGTGGTTATAGCAGTATAGCGGTTCCCTAAAATCATGAGATGAGGCTGTGTGTTGAGGGTTAAGTGAACTGGTTTAATGGTTGCCACACTGGCCTTTTATGCAAGTCCCCATGCAAGGGGCACTCCCACATGGACCTTGTTGGGGACTACAGTACAAACTTAGAAACCAATAACGACTGAGTTACAATGTATGACACTCCCACACATGGCATACAATCCCTCCCCTCTGCCTGGGAGATAATTGAGTCAATTACTGTATCAACTCAATTATCTCCAGGCAAAAAAGAACATAATTTACAGACATTCTGAAAATACCCCCAAAACGCACATAAACCCCATAAAAAGTATATCCCCCGATCTGGGTGAGCAACATTTCCAAAAATCACCCAGATCGGTTCAGGGGTTTGGGATTCGTATGGAAGTCTTATTTCTGACCGACCGCACACAAAGCTCCTGCCTAGAATAGTTCCATAGAATCTCTTTCGTGGGCTCCAAATACAATGAAATGTCTCGAATAACTGTTCATGGGAAAGCTGGTCTTTGTGCCCCTTGTTTTGGGGTTGGTTTTCACCGAACTCCGCTTCTTTCGGATGATTTGGAACGAACCTAAGTGATCCTGGAAGTCTCAGCAGTGTTCGGGCTGTTGAGTGTCCGAAAATAGTTCCATACACTCTACGATCAAACACCGCTGGACGCATTCGACAAAACAAGATGGCCACCGCAACATGTTCGTACATATGAATCGACGGCCACCCAGTGAACCACTTAGAACGTTCACAGTTGCGGTTAGAGCAAGTGTTAGTAAGGTCAATTGGCGGCACACGACTGCTTTGGGTGGTCTAAGTGTTTGGTACATGATTCGTTATATGAACCAGCATGGGAAAATCTGTTCGGTTGGGTTCATATACCGATCCAGGCAAAAGTATAAATAAGAGTGGGAGAGGGGGCATCCCTGCCTAGTGCCATTGTTGATGCTCAAGGGGGCTGTCAGGGCCCCGTTGACCTGGACACTAGTCCTCGGGCCATTGTAGAGTGCTTGTATCCCTGTTAGAAAAGTGTTTCCCAGGCCCATCTCTCGTAACACCGTGTTCATATACTGCCAATCCACCCAGTCAAAAGCCTTCTGCACATCTGCGGAGAGAAGCAGTAGTGCCTGCCTCCGGGACTGGGCCATCTGAATTGCGCTCAATACTCGGATAGCGCCCCGAACTAATCTGCTCTGGTCCGGGTGGATCAGCAGTCGTGTACTCCCCAGTCGCGCCGCCAGCATTTTTGCATATAGTTTCACTTCTATGTTGAGTAGCGAGATGGGTCTGTAACTGGAGCATGCTTTGGGTCTTTCCCCTCTTTAGGCAGAATGGTGATGTGTGCTTTTAACGTATCCTTTGGGAATGAGTCTTGTTGGAGTATAGCATTGTAGGTCTTCAGGAGCTGTGGATGTAGAACCTCGCTGAAGATTTTATAGTACTTTAGTGTCTGGGTGATCCAGGCCAGGGGCCTTCCCAGTTTTGGAAGTCTTTATTGCCTCTTGGAGTTCTTCGATTGTAAATGCAGCATCCAGTTTCTCAGCTATTTCCGGTGGGTCTGTTTTCCATATTTTGTTAGCTAGATATGCCCTGATCTCAGCCCCGTGGTGCAGTCATTCTTCTTCCGATTTCAGTGGGTTCAGATTATATAGGGCTGTATAGTAGGAGTGAAATTCCTTTGCTATTTTCGTAGGGAGCTGGGTGCGCCTATTGTCTTTTGTCTTGATCCTGGGAATCTGAAATGGTTGTGTAGGTTTCCTCAGCATTCTGGCCAGGAGTCTGCCGCATTTGTTTGCATGTTCTTAAAAAAATCTCTTGGATTTTTGTAGTGTTAGATAGTTCTTCGGAATTAGGAGAGTGCGTAGCTGACGACACGTTGTGAGCAATTCTTTGTATACCTCCGCATTTAGGTCTCCTTTGTGTTGACGTCTTTGTTTCTCTATCTTCTTAAGTAGTGTCTGTATTTGCCCGACCTGTTCCCACTTTCGATGTGTACATAGTGATATGAAAGCTCCCCGGATGCATCTCTTGTGGGCTTCTCATATCATCGATTGTGCCACTTCAGTGGAGTCGTTATCTGCAAAATAATGTTGTAGGGTTTCTCTAATCTTGGTGACCTATTCTATGTCTGACAGTATCACCTCATTTAGAAACATAGAATGTGACGGCAGATAAGAACCATTCGGCCCATCTAGTCTGTCCAATTTTTTAAATAAAATATTAAGAGAAAGAAAACATCTGTCCTCATTAACTGGGATCCTAAATAAATTAAACACTTCAAATCTAACATTTAAGGGGGGCGTGGCCTGACCGCGGACGCAAATGGACGTGTGAGAGACGGGCTCCGAGTCAAACTCCCCTAATACAGCAAATAAACGAGCATTTACCGAGAGACTAACCCTCAAAACTATACTACTCGACGGAGAAATCACCCGACAGTATGGCGCAGCGTCCAGCCTCTAAAAAGAAGGTAAAAGAAGCACCTACCCTCCAGATCGCAGCCATGTCCTCACCGCAACGAGATCTCAAAGATGGCGGCGGTAGGCCTCAATCACCGGCCTCGAGTTCCGGCAGAAGTGATATTACCTCCATCTCACGCAGGCAAACGCCAGCCACCGAAGCCTCTATCCAAAGGATGCTTAATGCCCTGCAATCATCCCTACAAGCTGATTTTGACAAATTAGCCAGAGAAATTAGAGCAGAGGTACAAACACTGGGAGAACGCACTGACTGTCTTGAGAATAAGACAGAGGAGATAATCACAGCACACAACAATGCTGTAGCATCATTTGAAAGCATGGATTCTAAATTATCATACATTCTCACTAAGTTAACGGATCAAGAGGATAGAGATAGGAAGAATAATATTCGAATTCGTGGGATCCCAGAGGAGGTCAGCCCTGGCGAATTAGGTACCTATGTTACTACTCTTTTTAGACACCTGTTGCCAAATTTACCCGAGTCAACCCTGCTGCTAGACAGGACCCATCGCTTACCCAGACCTAAGCACCTGCCAGCTTCCACACCCCGCGACACCATCACAAGGGTGCATTATTATACCACCAAAGAATCAAGCACAGATTACCTAATTGACTTTAAGGTCTCATAGTCACACAAAGCCCTTCAGCTTGAACTTTTAGTCGTGCAGCATAGAGATCGGTGGCCTGGGAGGTTGACAATAGAGGTGGTAATGTATTTACTTTGTATGTTGTAATAGCCAGAATAATACTAGATACCCAGATAGAGATGGGATAACTGATCCAAATGCAATAGTGAAGCACTAGTGAAACTGTACAGGAGTTGGCTTTAATGGGAATGTTTACAGCTTAACTATTAACTTAACACAAAAGACAAAAAAAAAATATATAAAAAAAAAAATTCGAACTAAATCATAACTAAACACACCCCTTCTGTCTGCCACCTTATTAGATCACTACCACCCGCCACTGCAAGTCTGCACCTCAATAGATACTCTATTTCAGGTATCTAACTGACCATAGTAATGTACGAAACAAGGGATAGTCTCTCTTTTTACAACATGGGGAGTCTCTACCCCCACCGTGGGCCTCAACGCCCAAGTAATTAAGTTTTTAGAGGTCCCAATCTGGAGACCTTACCTATGTATATAACCGGCGCAAGCCGAAATCAGTTCCAGCATCACCTCAGAGGCTTATTGTTTAATGTATATAGTTTGTTTTTGGTTCCTTGTTTTCCCTCCCTCCCCCCTCCATTTTTCACAGTACCACAACTCCAGAATCAGAACATCCTCCAGAGCGCACATATGAAAATGAAGAAACTCAATTGCGAAATCGCTACCTGTAATTATAGGCAGACGGAAACATCACGACAACGAACCATGGCAAGAGGAATTTGGGCTCGTATCACTTGCTCCAATAACCCCGTATATACCAACGCTTATCCAAACAAATCCCCCTTGACGCCGAGGAAATTTACTGTGCCCCAACACAGACACCATGGCGCTTAACATCCTCTCTCTAAACACCAAAGGCTTGAATACACCCCATAAACAGAGATTAGCTCTTGCGGAAGCGAGAAAACATAACGCCCATATTGCATTTTACCAAGAGACTCACTTTCAAACAAACAAGAAACCGAAATTTCGCTCCAAATACTTCCCCTTGGGATTTCATAGCACATACAAAGCAAAAAAAGGGGGAGTATCAATTTTAATAAGCAAAACGGTGTCCTTTCAACTAATCAAACTAATCAAAGACAAAGAAGGCAGATATCTCCTTATACAATGCATTATAAACAACATTCAAATGACTTTAGTAAACATATACGGCCCTCACAATGACCAACACGCATTTCTAGATAAAATTTTCACCATAGCCGAGGCACACAAGTATCCTACAATTACAAACACAACTGAACGACCTTGAAACAGCCAAGACCACTTTCTACCTCACGAAAATGAAACACAATTTTTTTAAAGAAGGCAACAGAGCTGGGAAGATTTTGGCCGCACAACTCAAGACTAGAATGGCAGCCACAAGAATAGCTTATCTTCAAACAACTAGCGGTCGCAAATTAACGAACCCACAGAACATAGTAGATGAATTTAGCAATTACTATATCAAGCTGTACAATTTGGGCACAGAGGATCCCTCTTCTCAACCTAGGAAAGAAGACATTGATGACTTTTTACGAGATGTCGACTTACCCCAGATAACAAGAGAGGAATGCCTGAGCCTAACCCAGCCTATCACAGTAGAAGAAACACTCCAAACCATAGTTCAACTCCCAATGCACAAATCACCAGGGCCAGATGGTTTCTCAAACCTGTACTACCGCACCTTTAGTCATATCCTAGCTCCATATATGACTAAACTATATAACCATTGCTTTTGCACGGGTAAGATGCCATATGACATGCTCCAGGCGCATATATCGACACTCCCGAAACCAGGAAAATCCCCCACCCAATGCTCTAACTTACGGCCTATCTCTCTGCTTAATTGTGACACGAAGATTTACGCAAAACTCTTAGCTAATAGACTAGCGCCAATCCTCCCCAGAATTGTACACACAGACCAATCAGGTTTTATTAGAGGCCGACAGGGCTGCGACAACACAAGGAAGATAGTAAACATCCTGTCACATATGGAATCACACAATTCAGAAGGCCTACTACTGGCGTTGGATGCAGAGAAGGCCTTCGACCGCCTGAATTGGACTTATATGACAACAGTCCTAGAAAGGTACGACTTCCCAAAATAATTTATACAAGGCGTAATGGCACTCTATGGCTCACCATCCGCACAAGTTTCAAATGGGGGTGTTTATATCCACCCCTTTCAACCTTACTAACGGCACGCGGCAAGGTTGCCCGCTATCCCCACTATTGTTTATTTTATCACTAGAACCCCTGGCACATAAATTAGAAAGGACCCACTGATCGAAGGCATCCAGATTCACACGCACAATTATCGCTTAGCAATGTTTGCGGATGACATCTTTCTATCCCTCAGTCAACCAGAATCCTCGCTACCTAGACTCATGAGCCTATTGCACGAATACGGCCTAGTCTCGTTTTATAAATTAAACACAGCAAAAACACAAGCATTACCGATTAACATTACACCGCCCATTACACCGCCTGCAAGCTTTACAGACCGCTTACCAATACGAATGGAGGCGTGAATATGTCACATATTTGGGAATCAAATTGACACTCCACGTCCAGAAAATGATCTCATTAAATTATACACCGCTGATCAACATGTGCACCTCGAGTTTCCGAACATGGAGAGCAGTCCACATCTCTTGGTTGGGTAGAATACAAACCATCAAGATGATGATACTACCGAAAATACTCTATGTATTCAGGATGTTACAGCTGCAAGTCCCACTAATGTGGTTTAGGAACATGCAAAGTTCGCTAAACAGATTCATTTGGCGCAAAGCGAAACCGCGCTTGCCACTATCCCTACTGCAAACGACTCCCAGGGAAGGAGGGGTGGGGTTACCCAAGCTATAGGGCAGCCATACTAGAATCAGCAGTCCGACTCCATGCACAGCAAAACACATACCAATGGGTGGATATGGAAAGAGAGAGGATGAACCCACATTCTCCAAAAAATCTTCTATGGACCCCCAAGCCATACCGCCCACAGGGAATTTCACTATACCCCACAACTGCACTGACAGTGCGAGTCTGGGATCTGGTCCACAGAGACTCAACCGAACGCAAACACTTCGATTCCCGCGCTCCCCTATTGGCGCTGAAAGCAATTTCTCCCTGGCTGTCGCTGAAGCTTTGGTCTGAAAAGGGCATACAGCATATTGAAGACTTATGCGATAGGGCCCAGATATTATCATTCTCCGACCTCTAAGAGAAGCACAAAATTCCGAACTCTTTTATCTTCTCATATCTACAACTGAAGAGTATAATCAACACTAAAGTAGAGTTCCCACACACAGGGCATAACGTTAGACAGATGTGTAAGGCGAATCTTATTACCAGATGCCAGACGAACCCAACAAAACCAAAAACTTTATCACTATGTTACCGAACGCTGCTAGATTGTCGTTCACCGCAACTCTTCAAATATACTTCCCAATGGGAAAAGGAGGGTATCCCCAAGCTTACAGAGGAACAATGGCTCAAATCGTTGGATGCCTTGAGGGGCATAACAACCTGCTTCACACACATTGAAGCTCACAAGAAAATCGTGTATCGATGGTACCTCACACCACAACGCCTACACAAGATCTACCCAACAATCGGAGCTAATTGCTGGAGATGCCAGAAAGCTTTAGGGCACATGACCCACATATGGTGGGAGTGTGAGTTGATTAGGCCGTTATGGACACATGTCAAAACCCTGATAACTTTAGGCACCGGGAGATGCCCCACTCTCACCCCCAAAACAGGTTTGCTGCTTCTATTCTCAGTTGACTGGCCAAGAAACTCCAAACAAGTGCCTACTATAATTATCCTAGCAGCTAGAAACCTAGTGGCACTTAATTGGAAATCCACATATTGTCCGACAAACAAAGAACTAACATGGAAAGTACACCAATATTATAGGTATGAAATACTCTCTTCGGAGTCCCATCTCAGAACTGCAAGACTAGAATCCATATGGAAACCATGGTTGACAGCCACACACATGACCAATCACGAGACGAAGACAAGACCGAAAGATCCAAAAAACGCTCTTCAGGATACTTCGAGACACTTTGGAACATCTCGTTAGAACTGCTGAAAGAAATATAAGGCGAACATATGAATCTGGTGTCTCCAAATTCAAATCTTATACATCTACCCAATACACCTAGTTGCGACTACGGGTAAACTTACGAAGACGCTGACAAGCTCCGAGTTGTGGTCCTTCTCCCCTTCTCCCCTCCTCCTCCTCCCCCCTCTATCCCGATGACAAATGGACACCTCAGTCCTATAACAGGGAGCGACTTACTGGTTAATTGTAGCACACATCTAGGCTTGAAGTGACATTGTCATTGATTGATTGTACCATCTAAAGCGATTTGTCATACTATGTTCCCCTCCTATTTCCTTTCTGTATCCCATCCTTTACCTTACAGAAAATAAAACAATATATTTCAAAAAAAAATCTAACGTTTAATAGATGTAATAAAAAAAAAATTAAAGTAACCTTAAATCTCAGGGATACAGGCGATAGGGAAATTATATACAGGGGATAATGATCTATACAAACAAGAAATAAATAAAGTAGGAATGATTTTCACAGAGCTAGTTAAACAAAAAGATACTTAGTCGTGAAGTAATGACTCCAAAAAAGTAATCTGAAAGAATGTGATAGTAGCTGTTATAGGAAAGGTAAAGATATCTTTAGTAGCAAAGATTTAGATCATAGAGGGAGAAGGAGGAAATCACCTAAATGTCTATGATAGTCTTATAGTTAGGATAGCCTTATGCCTATCCCACGCATGCTTAATCTCCTTTACTGTGTTAACCTCTACCACTTCAGCTGGAAGGCTATTCCATGCATCCACTACCCTCTCAGTAAAGTAATACTTCCTGATATTATTTTTAAATCTTTGTCCCTCTAATTTAAGACTATGTCCTCTTGTTGTGGTAGTTTTTCTTCTTTTAAATATAGTCTCCTCCTTTACTGTGTTGATTCCCTTTATGTATTTAAATGTTTCTATCATACCCCCCCTGTCTTGTTTTTCCTCCAAGCTATACATGTTAAGATCCTTTAACCTTTCCTGGTAAGTTTTATCCTGCAATCCATGAACCAGTTTAGTAGCCCTTCTCTGAACTCTCTTTAAAGTATCAATATCCTTCTGGAGATACGGTCTCCAGTACTGCGTACAATACTCCAAGTTCGGTACAATGGCATGATCCCTTCCCTCCTTCTACTGCTAATACCTCTCCCTATACAACCAAGCATTCTGCTAGCATTTCCGGCTGCTCCATTACATTGTCTGCCTCATAGGCGTGCGCAGCCTATAAGGGTATGCACCCTTAAGCACAAACACACACGCCGTGTATGTATGTATGTATGCAGGGCCGGATTAACATAGGGGCTGAAGGAGCTGCAGCTCCAGGCCCAGGCCCAGGCCCATGGAATAGGCCCATGGAAAAAAAATATATATATATATATATATTTTTTTTTTACACACTACTCTTAGGTTTGCCACCTGACTGGTATTTTAAGGCACAGCCGGTATTTGAGGCTGCCTGGCCGTGACGGTATTGCAGTAATACCAGCAATACAAATGCAAATATTTTTCTCAGTATAAACGGAGATTACTAGGCAATACCAGCACCGGCTAGTAGGGGTCACTGTGTATGGAGAGAGGCAGGGATAGGCAGCATCTCCCTGCCTCTCTCTACTCACTGATCCTCGGGGGAGCAGCTACACAGCACAGACAGTCCAGACAGCAGCACCCAGCCTGCAGAGACAAACTACAGCTCAGGTATGTGAAGGATGGGGAGAAAGGCAGCAGGGAGACATGGGGACACTGAGACACTAGGGGACTGGGAGACATGGGGACTCTGAGACACATAGGGACGCTGTGAGACATAGTGACACTGGGAGACACTCAGACATAGTGACACTGGGAGACACTAGGGACACCGTGTCTCCATGTCTCCCAGTTAGTGATGTACCAAACTGTTCGCTGGCGAATAGTTCCCGGCGAACATAGCGTGTTCGCGTTCGCCATGGCGGGCGAACACATGCGCGGTTCGATCCACCCCCTATTCGTCATCATTGAGTAAACTTTGACCCTGTGCCTCACGGTCAGCAGATACATTCCAGCAAATTAGCAGCAGACCCTCCCACCTCCTGTACAGCATCCATTTTAGATTCATTCTGAAGCTGCATTCTCAGATAGAGGAGGGAAAGTGTAGCTGCTGCTCATTTGATAGGGAAATTGATAGCTAGGCTAGGGTATTCAGTGTCCACTACAGTCCTGAAGGACTCATCTGGTCTCTGCTGTAAGGACAGCACCCCAAAAAGACCTTTTTAGGGCTAGAACATCAGTCTGCTTTTTTTTTTCTGTGTAATGTAATTGCAGTTGCCTGCCTGCCAGCTTCTGTGTCAGGCTCACAGTGGATACTGTACCAACTTGCCCAGTGCCACCACTCATATCTGGTGTCACAATAGCTTAAGCTAAAACAAAACATTTTTTTTCACTGTAATAGATTGAATAGCAGTTGTCTGCAAGCGTCTGGGTGTCAGGCCCTCAGCGTGTACTCTGCCAACCTCTGCCAGTGCACTTTGCCACTCATATCTGGTGTCACTATAGCGTGCCTTTAAAAAGAAAAAAGTTTTTCACTGTAAGCTAATAGCAGTCAGTGTCCTTAAAGTGTGTGTCAGGCCTTCAGCGTGTGCTCTGCCAACCTCTGCAAGTGCACTTTTCCACTCATATCTGGTGTCACTATAGCGTGCCTTTTAAAATGGACAAAAAAGAGAAAAATACATAGAATAGTACTGTATAAAAATATCAAAGATGTATTGCACTGATTGCACTTACATTCAGGTCGCAATCAGCAGGCATATCTCCACTAACAAGTGGACCAAGATGGCAAAAATGGATTGATGGTGCGAATGGAGCCCAAGCTGATCGTACAAAATATAGTGCTAAAGAATATATATAAAATACAAATACACTAATAAAACAAAATGTGCAATAAAAGTGAATATAAATACTCAATCCAACGCGTTTCGTCTGTATGGATTTCTTCAGGGATGTGAGTACTGTCCCAAACGTTCCTTTTTTATATCTGTAGATCCAGATGACTCTCATCAAGCTCCTTTAAAAAAAAAGCACTTCCGGGGTTTCGGCGTATATCGTTCCTCATTGGGCAACTCCAAGAGGACGTCATGCGTCTTGCGGCCGTTCTTTAGCTTCCGCGTTCCACAGTGGAACGCATATCGCAGAGAGGAAAATGATAGCAGTGGGTGGGAAAAAAAAACACCTCACTGACAACTCAAATATGCAAATCTATGTCCAAATCCAAAAGTAACAGAGTAGATCAATATATATGCGGATAAACAAGAGACCCAGTGGTCTATATAATGGGTAGATAAACAATGTCTATGCCTATATATGGACAATGAAGAAATAAAAAACGGAAGATAAATAAAAACCAATAACAAAATAAATAGAATAATATATGAATAAAATTACAAGAATAAATAAATAAAATAATATAATGAAAATAAAATTTAAATTAAATATGAAAATAAAATTAAATATAAAAATACAAATAAATACAAATTAAATTAAATAAAAATAAAATTAAAACTCAAAATAAAAATAAATATAAATAAAATAAAAGTAAAAATAAATATAAAAATAAAATAAAAGTAAAAATAAATATTAAAATAAAAAAATCTAAATAAAAATAAAAATGAAGAAGAAAAAAGATAGGGTGTCATGTAGATCCGCTTATATGTACATGTTGGTCATAAGAAACAGAGAAACAAACCACAAATTACAAATCTCAAAATAAAAAAATATACATAACACAAATAGTATTTAAACTGAAAAGCATAACCTTCTTAGATATTCTACAAGAAAGAGATATCTAAATTCGGATGGAGTAAATTCAGATACAAAATGCACATTGCTCAAAATTCCAGTGAACCCACCAGGTAAAAGTGAAAAGAAAGGGTGAGGTTGAAGAAAAAAATCATAATAATCCTGTAAGATCAATGTCTTGGTTCAAACCGATCTTTAAGGTTTTTAAATTATATATCCACTGCGCCTCTTTTTTGGCTAACTCATGCATTTTATTACCTCCTCTCCAATGCTTTTTAATAGAATCTATGCCAATAGCAATAAAGGTAGACCAATTAAAAAATGTACACGTATTACAGTGTTTTGGGACACTATGTTCTACTTTGTTGGATCTAATATTGTTAAAGTGTTCTCGAAATCTGATATATACTGGTCTGGTGGTTCTGCCTATAAATTGCGCTCCACATCCACATTGCAGTAAATATATTACATATGTTGATGTGCAATGTATAAACTTCTTAATAGTAAATGTCCTTTTTGTATAGGTACCTGTAAAGGTTATGGTCTTTTTCTTTTGATAGGTACATGTAGAGCAGGTACCACATTTATGAAATCCTGCAGTCTTTTGAGCAAGTAAAAAGTTATTATTAGGCTTAGTAATCTGTATAGGTAAGAGGCTAGGTGCTAATTGATTTTTTAAGTTGTCAGCTTTTCTATAAATAACTGTTGGTCTTTCAGGTATGACATTGCCCAGAATTTCGTCCTTCTTTAACCCCTTAAGGACCAAACTTCTGGAATAAAAGGGAATCATGACATGTCACACATGTCGTGTCCTTAAGGGGTTAAGATGGCCCAATGTTTTTTAAGATTTTTTTCTATTTTCCTGGCATGTGTATTATATTTTGTGATAAATGCAAATTCTACATGAGTGTTGTCTCTTTTGCTTTTTAATTTGTCAACTAGAAATTCCGAACGGTCCCTTCTTTTCATATATGTAATTTCGCTTTCCATTTGTTCTATATTATATCCTTTTTCAGAATATCTGTTTTTTATCATTCTTCGAAAACTTGGATGTTGGAGCAATTTCTCCGCATCCGCGTTATTTGCCCTTGGGGACATTATTTAGCCAAGTGGGATGATGTAGGCTGGTTTTTTTAATAGCCGTGTTGCAGTCAGTTTTTTTAAAGAAAGTTTTGGTATTAAGTAGTCCCATTTCAACGTATAAAGTCAGATCCAAAAAATCAATGGTCACTTTATGTACATTTGAAGTGAATTTCAAATTGTATTGGTTAGAATTAATGCTCTTAATGAACATCTCAAAACTAGCTGCATCACCCTCCCAAATAATAAGTGCATCATCTATGTAGCGTCGCCAGAGGACGAGGCTCCCCCCCAGCTGTGGACCCAACCGTATGCACAAAGACTCCCAATGAGAGACATACAGATTGGCAAAACTGGGAGCGAACCTCGTCCCCATGGCGACACCACATAGCTGCAAATAGAACGTGGATCAACACATGAGTACAAGCAGCACACAAACTCAAAGTCGCCATCCTCCTCCTGGTCCAGCATCTTCAGCCACGTCAACCACTGCTGTCCTCCTTGCCCCCTCTCAACCATCCGCCACTCCGTCTCTCGCCTTGAGCAGTTCCCGCTCATCTGCCCACAGTCAGGTGTCTGTCATGGACATGTTTGAGCGTAAGAAGCCAATGTCAGAAAGTCACCCCCTTGCCCAGCGTCTGACAGCTGTCTTGTCTGAACTATTAGCCCGCCAGCCTTTACCATACAAGCTGGTGGAGTCTGAGGCGTTCAAAAAATTTGTAGCTATTGGGACACCGCAGTGGAAGGTACCCGGACTAAATTTCTTTTCACAAAAGGCAATCCCCAACCTGTACTCGATTGTACAAAAGGAAGTAATGGCATGTCTGGCACACAGTGTTGGGGCAAGGGTCCTTCTGACCACTGATACCTGGTCTGCAAAGCATGGTCAGGGCAGGTATATCACCTACACTGCGCATTGGGTAAACCTGCTGACGGCTGCCAAGCATGGAATGCGTGGCTCTGCAGAGAAGTTGGTGACACCGCCATGACTTGCAGGCAGGCCTGCTGCCACTTCCTCTACTCCTCCTACTCCATCCTCTTCCATAACCTCCTCGGCTGAGTCCTCTTCTGCTGCTGCGTCTTGCTCCACATCAACGGCACCCCCCCCAGCTCCCCAGGTACTATTCCACATCCCGGATACGGCAGTGTCACGCCGTCTTGGGTTTGACTTGCTTGAAAGCAGAGAGTCACACCAGACAAGCACTCCTGTCCGCCCTGAACGCACAGGTGGAAAAGTGGCTGACTCCGCAGCAACTGGATATCGGCAAAGTGGTTTGTGACAACGGAACAAATTTGTTGGCGGCATTGAAGTTGGGCAAGTTGACACATGTGCCGTGCATGGCACATGTGTGTAATCTGATCGTACAACGCTTTGTGCATAAGTACACAGGCTTACAGGACGTCCTGAAGCAGGCCAGGAAGGTGTGTGGCCATTTTAGGCGTTCCTACACGGCCATGGCGCACTTTGCAGATATCCAGCGGCGAAACAACATGCCAGTGAGGCGCTTGATTTGCGACAGCCCGACACGTTGGAATTCAACACTCCTAATGTTCGACCGCCTGCTCCAACAAGAAAAAGCCATTAATGAATATTTGTATGACCGGGGTGCTAGGACAGCCTCTGGGGAGCTGGGAATTTTTTTGCCACGTTACTGGACGCTCATGCACAATGCCTGTAGGCTCATGCGTCCTTTTGAGGAGGTGACAAACCTAGTCAGTCGCACCGAAGGCACCATCAGCGACATCATACCATTTGTTTTCTTCCTGGAGCGTGCCCTGCGAAGAGTGCTGGATCAGGCCGTAGATGAGCGTGAAGAGGAAGGGAAGAGTTGTGGTCACCATCACCACCAGAAACAGCCTTATCAGCATCGCTTGCTGTACCTGCGGCAACGCTGGAAGAGGATTGTGAGGAAGAGGAGTCAGAGGAGGAATGTGGCTTTGAGGAGGAGGAGGAAGACCAACCACAACAGGCATCCCAGGGTGCTCGTTGTCACCCATCTGGTACCCGTGGTGTTGTACGTGGCTGGGGGGATGAACATACCTTCATTGAGATCACTGAGGAGGAGGAACGGGAAATGAGTAGCTCGGCATCCAACCTTGTGCAAATGGGGTCTTTCATGCTGTCGTGCCTGTTGTGGGACCCTCGTATAAAAAGGCTGAAGGAGAATGACCTGTACTGGGTGGCGGAAATGTTACCAAATTACAACAAGTCGGAAAGGATGCAGCATTTGCAAAATAAATTAAAAAGTATGCTTTACACAGCGTATAAGGGTGATGTCACAGCACAACGGGAATCTAACAGGGGGAGAGGTGGAAGTCATCCTCCTCCTCCCACGACCACGCCGGCAAGGACAGGACGCTTTAAAGACGTGTTGTTGATGGAGGACATGCAGAGCTTTTTAAGTCCTACGCATCGCCACAGCCCTTCGGGATCCACCCTCAGAGAACGACTCGACCGACAGGTAGCAGACTACCTCGCCTTAACTGCAGATATCGACACTCTGAGGAGTGATGAACCCCTTGACTACTGGGTGTGCAGGCTTGACCTGTGGCCTGAGCTATCACAATTTGCAATAGAACTTCTGGCCTGCCCCGCTTCAAGTGTCCTGTCAGAAAGGACCTTCAGTGCAGCAGGAGGTATTGTCACTGAGAAGAGAAGTCGCCTAGGTCAAAAAAGTCTAGATTACCTTACCTTTATTAAGATGAATGAGGGATGGATCACGAAGGGACTGACAGTGGGCGATACATTCGACTAAAAAAGGCCTGATGAGATGAGCTGACTTGGGCTAAAAATGGTCCACACGCTGCTGTATTTTAGCTCTGAATGCCGGTTGACTTGCGTGACTTATCCGCCACCAACTAGGGTTCAAGCCGCAATGTTTTTGGGCATTCTCTGCCTGGGAAACAAACATCAATTTTTATGGCCGCTGCTACAGCAGCGGCTGCAACAATACCTCATTTTTCAGGCATGTGTACATGCCTATTTTTCGGCCCTCTGGTGCTGCACTGTGGCTTCAAAAACCAAACCAAAAAAAAGGCACATAACAGGGATTAAACTGATAGGAGTGGTGTGTTAAGTATTACTATTCCTATCTGGTGGCATATTAGATTGCACGCGCAGTGCCCCAAATTTGAAGTAGGAGGACCGACCAAGCATCTTTTTCCATCTCCTGGTTCCTAAAATCGATGCCATATACACGTCCCCTGATAGGGCGCCAGCTCGTTATTCTCTTGGGCACCAGCTCGTTATTCTCTTTTTCACTTTACTAGGGACACTTTTCTGCACTATGGGCACTTAGACCCACTCTTTGTCTTGCACACTGTTATTCCTAGCCGGCATCTGTGATGGGAAATCAGGCAGTCATCTAAACGTTTAGATTGAGCTTTAGCTTAGAACACCCTTGAAGGTGTTTAAGGAGATTAGGGCTAGTTTAGAGGATTCTTCTTAGACCTATCTGAGTCTTTATAGCCCTACTACCTATCCAGCATTTCTGGAAACTAGCTAAGAGAAAGGGTGGCTGTGTGTCTGTGATACATTTAACTTTATATCACCTTATTGACACTTTATCACTCCGGTCTCCATACTCTCTGCCTATACCCATCTATTTAGAGGGAATTTCCTTGCCCCTGCCAATATTATATAATAGGTAATAGTATTACCATTATTACACAATTAGCCACTATAGGGGAATGAGTATAGTATCCCTTTGTTATTTATAAATGATACAGTAAAGACTTTTGTCCATTACTCAATTTACTTTAACAAAGGGTACTAACCACAGTATTAGGAAGCATTACTCTGCTTTCCCTTTCTCCCTCTATTATACACTTATGCTCACTAGGATTTGTAGGTATCACTTTATTATAGTTGTCTAACCTTTTCCTATGCCAGTTTTAGATCTCCTTCTTGGGAGATTTTTTCTTTTTTCAGTTTATTAGCATACTTTCATGGACCCTTGGTGTTGTACGTGGCTGGGTGAAGGAAGAGACCTTCAATGACATCAGTGAACGGACATGGCTAGCTTGATATCCAACCTTGTGCAAATGGGGAGTTTGCGGCTGTGCAAATGGACTGTTTGCGGATGTTTGCGGTGCGTTAAACGGGGAGTTTGGTCTGTCACTGGGAAGCGGGCGTAACCCTTACACTAGCTGATCGATACAACATCATACAATAGGTCCCCCCTCATTATTTTTATGGCCCCCACCCACCGCTCACAGGTGGGGGCGGGCGGGAGGACAGTAGGTCTCCCCCATTGTGATTTATGGCCCCCACCCACTGCACAGGGATGGGGCCGGGGGGAGGACAGTAGGTCCCCCCCTTATCCTTATTTACTGAATATTCCCCCGTATAACAATGTTTGGCATTTAGTGAATATTCCCTATTCCGCTCTGTGTCAGTGTGTATCAGGGTCCCTGAGGCAGGTGTCAATCCATATCTGCCAAGTGACCCTATTTAGGGGGAACAGTCCCTATTCTGCTCTGTATCAGTGTGTATCAGGGTCCCTGAGGACAGGTGTCAATCCATATCTGCCAAGTGACCCTATGTAGGGGGAACAGTCCCTATTCTGCTCTGTGTCAGTGTGTATCAGGGTCTCTGAGGACAGGTGTCAATCCATATCTGCCAAGTGACCCTATGTAGGGGGGACAGTCCCTATTCTGCTCTGTGTCAGTGTCTATCAGGGATCCTTAGGATAGGTGTCACTCCATATCTGCCAAGTGACCCTATGTAGGGGGAACAGTCCCTATTCTGCTCTGTGTCAGTGTGTATCAGGGTCTCTGAGGACAGGTGTCAATCCATATGTCAAGGAGTCAATATGTCAGGTGTCAATCCATATCCATTGTGATTTAGGAATGTCAGGTGATGTATGCCCTTTATGAATTAAAACCAGACTCTGCATCAACTGTGTAATTTTCAATTTTTGTTTTGCCATGGATCCCTCTCCGGCATGTCACAGTCCAGGTGTTAGTCCCCTTGAAACAACTTTTCCATCACTATTGTGGCCAGAAAGAGTCCCTGTGGGTTTAAAAATTCGCCTGCCCATTGAAGTCTCTGGCGGATCGCCGGATTCGCTGGAACCGACTCACAAAGCCCAAAGCAGACCGCTGATCCGAGCTGGCCTGACACGCAACACAGTCAGAATCAGGTACGCAGTGCATGGTCCCAACAAGACACTTGCCTCCTGAGGCGGGCGGAAGAAGAGGAAGGGAGCTACCAAGCAAACGCGGGCACTACAGCAAGCGCCATGTCGGCCTACCCAGGGCTACCTACCCCCAGAAAGATCCAGAGAGCTGGAACCCAGGACAAAACACTGAATTCTCCCCCAGCTTACCGTATGGCACCTCCTGCCAGCAATCCTGGAAACATGATGCACTCAGACCACGGACAAACAGCAGGACTGTGAAACAACCGCGGAAGGCGCGAAATGCGCTGAACCTCAGGGGGACACATAGCAGACATGCCTCACTTCCACTCACCAAACACACAGCGAAACAACAGAGAACTGAATCTCGCTCATTTACCAACCTCACGGAGCATACCCAAGATGAGGCACACCAGCTCACACCTCAGGACTTTCCCATGTCCAGCTGAAACCGTGGTGCCATATATAATACACCCAGCTGCTCTGGGCCTGCTAAGAGAGGCTACTTATGCATTGCCTAATGTATTGTATTGTTTATATATATATATTTATGTATAAGCAGCTCATCAATTCAAATTATGAACAAGTGCATATTATTTGCTGTGAAAAGGGGGAATAGTTGGGGTAAACTTATCCGGGGGTAGTACCCAGTCATCTGCGTCCCGGGCAAAGCTGTCATGGATTCCGAAACCAAAACACAGACAGACCACAAAGAGAGAGAACACAGAGAGAGAAACTTTGTCAGGGTATTTATATCGGCAGACATTTGGTGCTATGATAGAAATTAAAATGTATATTGTCAGAATCACTCTGAACAGAGCAAACTCTTTTTGTTATTTTCAGCTAACAAAAGACACAAGATTTCTATCCCTTCTGTAAAACTAAACACTTTGCCAGAAGCTAAGGAATGCTTAGTATATACAAACCAAATTGATAAGAAATGAGAACGGGGGATGGACAGACTGTCTAAATGCTAATGGAATATAATCAATTCTAAACCCAGACATTCGTGACAGAGAAGATTAAATCATTTTATTTTACTTTCGATATTGTATAACGTCCCATTGTAAGTTTAGGGGTCATATTTAGTTATAACTGTCATATTAGAAATTATAGCAGAAATTGACAGACACATAGTCTGAAGAAAGCCCAAAGAAACTCTTTGAACTGACAGAAAACTTAAATTATAAATAACCATAAAGATAAGGTAAATGATGTCAAAATAGCCACCAGGAAAAGTTAACTCTTTCCTGGATAGGAATGTTTAGTGGGACGAGACTGCTATCTATAGACCAAATACTTAAATTGCTATCTGGAAGGTAACCACACCTCCAGTTTTCTATTGGTCTATCACTTAGTGAATGTTCCCTTTCAAAAAGTTAAGACAAAGGGAAGAGAGAGGAATGCAAAGGAAGCAAAGAAGCAAGAGGTGAGCAGTCGGGGGCAATGCAGGGAAATCCATGACAGATATCCACTCCAGGGCACTCAGAATTTCTTACACACCATCACACATCCATTCAGTTTCTGAGACTACCTACTCATATGATGAGAAAATCTACCTAACTGGTAATTATACTGGTTTCATTTAATTAATCTAAATTAATAAAACAATTCTAATAGCATGATATATGACTGGATAAATCACGATCAGATTTCGATATTTAGAAATCTTAGTTACTAAAGAATATATAGTTATAATATCCCAATCTGCAGATGGGAAAATAATAATTATGTATTAATGTGACATATCACATGTTAGCATATCGCGAAATTTATCCAGGTGTATTGATTTGCTCTAAAATAAGATAAAATATCTGTTTAGGCAAGTTAAAATTCTGCTTATAGAGCATGGTAGATTACTCTTATTGGATGGTTCAGGAAATGACTAATGAGCTGGTTTAAATGTTATTTTATTTAAAATTACATGGGAATAGGTCTTAATTACCTAGGAGGTCTAGCCAGCATCGAAATGGTTATTCTAACTGTCAGCTAAAGTTTTATGGCCTTAAGCAGGCTCTGTGTGTGTAAGTTTCACTTTCGTTTCTCTGTGAACTACCGTCATAAACAGGCCCGGACTGGCCATCGGGCACAACGGGCAAATGCCCGGTGGGCCGCGGTGGCCAGGGGCCGAGGCCGGCAGGGGAATCTATCCTATCGCCTAGGGGCACTATCCTATCGCCGGCCCTGCAGTAGTCCATGGCGGGCCGGTGGGGAGATCAAAGATCTCCCTCACCGGCCCACCTACAGTCCAACGCGGCCACCGGCTGGGGAGAGAGGGAGGGAGCCAGCCTACCAGCAGAGGAACCCGGCGGAGCTCTATCTAGCAGCTCCGCCGGGTTCGTCTCGCGAGATCCGGAGCGTTGCCATGGCAATGACCGGATCTCGCTAGAGTTCACTCACCGCTGGACCACCAGGGATGAAAGAGTGCCGGTCCCCCCCTCCCAGATACCCCCTCCCAGGCTAAAAGGTAAGAAGGGAGGGGGGGACATAATGCCTGTTATTTTATTTGTTTATTTACCCCCCCCCACACACACACACACACACAATCCATTCTAACATTTATACACAGCAGCATTCTCACACCCATCACACTCAGCACTCTCACACCCATCACACTCAGCACTGTCACACACAGCACACACAGCACTGTCACACACAGCACACACAGCACTGTCACACACAGCACTCTCACACACATCACACACACATCACACTCAGCACTGTCACACACAGCACACACAGCACTCTCACACACATCACACACACAACTCTCACACCCATCACACTCAGCACTCTCACACCCATCACACTCAGCACTGTCACACACAGCACACACAGCACTCTCACACCCATCACACTCAGCACTGTCACACGCAGCACACACAGCACTCTCACACACATCACACACCACACCCTCACACACCACACACATCACACACAGCACCCCTCACACACAACATCCATCACACACACACTCTCACACCCATCACACACACACTCTCACACCCATCACACACAGCACTCTCACACCCATCACACACCGCACCCTCACACACCACACACATCACACACAGCACCCCTCCCACACAGCATCCATCACACACACACTCTCACACCCATCACACACAGTACTCTCACACCCATCACACTCAGCACTATCACACACAGCACTCTCACACACATCATACACAGCACTCCCACACACATCATACACAGTACTCACACACATCATACAAAGCACTCTCACACACCGCACTGTCACACAAAGCACTCTCACACACATCATACACATCATACACAGCACTCTCACACACATCATACACAGCACTCTCACACACATCACACACCGCACCCTCACACACATCACACACCGCACCCTCACACACAGCACTCTCACACACATCACACACCGCACCCTCACACACCACACACATCACACACAGCACCCCTCACACACAGCATCCATCACACACACTCTCACACCCATCACACTGAGCACTGTCATGCACATCACACACATCATACACAGCACTCCCACACTCAGCACTCTCACACACATCATACACAGCACTCTCACACACATCATACACAGCACCCTCACACACATCACACACAGAACTCTCACACACCGCACCCTCACACACACAGCACCCCTCACACACAGAATCCATCACACACACATACTGCACCCCTTACATACACACTACTTCCAAATATATCTATCTATCTATATATATATATATATATATATATATATACATATACATACATACGCACACAGATTCCTTGTAAGCAAACACATACTTTCTGCAAACACTACATCACCTATACACACACACACACACACTATAGCCTGTATGCACACACTTGCTATATCCCCTATACACACACATTCTCTACAGCCCCTAGCCACATATGCATCACATTAGACCACAAACACAACGTGACTAAAACCCACCTTATTACACAATACCACACCACAATCAGCTCACTCTACACACATGCAATCCCACAAGCAGGTTCCAAACACATACACAATACTCTTTCCTGGCCCTTTTGTCTCCTGGTATCCATTTATAGAGACACCAGAGACAAATTGCAAGGAAACACAGTGCAAGCATGTTATTAAATTTGCTTGCGCTGTGCAGAACAAATACAGGGCTTTTTTCTCATGCTAGAGCTCTTCAGCAGAGCTCTGTGCATGGTCTGCCCTGGAAGAGCATTGAACCAACATGCTCACTTTGAGAGGGGGCGTGATTGTCATTGGTGATGACAAAACACACCTCCTCTGCCCCGCCCCCTTCTTAGTGGGCCGCTGTGATAAAAAATTTCTCCCAGTCCGGCCCTGGTCATAAATCTTCTCTTGACAGCTAATGTTGTAGATTCTAAGCGGTGTTAAACCATTGGAATGTATTGCCATTTGTATTGCATGTTCATGTTATACTGAATATTCATTGATTATTATCACGCATGTTACATATTATTATTATTTAAATTGTCACAATAAATTGTATCTATTTTTATAACAAATTGTGATTTTATTTATATGGAATACATTTCACTTACACGATAACGATCTTTGGGATCTGAGAATTGAAAGAGTGGGCAATTCTCAACTGTTTACTATTATTATCCCATAAATATCCCCACAACTTGTAATACCGGTCCTTAGAATGGCCGGGCTATACAAGCAGAGAATTGTCAAGATACAAGCCGAGGTCAAAGGAGTAAAGAGAAACGGAACAACGATAGGACAAGCCGAGGTCAAGGATCAGGGAAGACAGGATAAACGGTAGACAAAGCCAAGATTCGGTAACCAATCAGACAGATGACTAAAAATCACACCCCAAAACTGGTCTACTTATTCGGCCTGGGTGTGAAAATTTGTAAAACAGTGGCCAATACATAGGCCGGGCTGAGAGGGGCAATCAGGGCAGTAATAGCTGGCCTCTTGTAACACACCCTGCACCTTTTCTGGGGGGTTTGTTTTTTAGAGGTTGGTGAAATCTTAAAGCATAAGTAATCTGCCTCCATTCTTCTGCTAGACTCCTTGTGTGGCACTCAAGCAGCCCAGAAATGAGCTCAAACTGGAATGAAAGAAAAGTGCTTTTCAGCCCAGCATTTGCCTTTTTAAAAATGACAAAGGCATTGTGGATTGCCATCTGCATCAGATATATGCCCACTTTTTTATACCATGCCCTGGTCTTTCGCATGATCAAATACGGCTGCATCAGTTGATCGGACAGGTCAACGCCCCCCATATGCCGATTATATTGCCGTATGCAGGCTGGCACCCGTTTACATTCCTCTCTGCCACTAACTGCGACCCTCCGAGTGTTTTCACCATGGATGGTGGTTAAGATGAAAACCTCCTTTTTGTCCCTGTACTTAATTGCCAGCGGTTCATTCTGGCAGAGAGCTGCTGTTTCCCCCTTTTCATTTTTTGTTCACTAGAGCCTTTGGGAAACCTGTGTGACTCTTCCGAATAGTGCCACAGGCCACGGTCTCAAAGCAGTACAACATTATTAACAGTGGGATGCTATTATAAAAGATATCAATGTATAAATGATAACCTTTATTAAGTCCTAGACAATTTTCCCACTTGTCCCTACTATATCTGGGCAACCTGGGGGGATCAAGGTGGCTATCGGAAGGTGTATACGTAGCCACTGCCACTTTCACACAGTTTATAAAATTTGGTCCCATATTGGGATCTTTTGGATGGGATATATGGTCTAAACCCCAGTCTTCCCTTAAACTTCATGAGGGACTCGTCAATGGAAAGGTTTTTATTGGGGGTATATATAGTGGCAAATTTACTGTTAAAGTGGGCAATTAAAGGGCATATTTTATAAAGAAGATCATACTGTGGATCACCTTTTGGGGGGCACTTGTTATTGTCACTAAAGTGCATAAATCACAGTATGTCTTCATATCTTTCCCTCGTCATTGTCTCGGCAAAAATGGGGGTATTGCAAATAGGATGTTTAAAAAGCCCACAATTAGGATGTATTGGTCTAATTAGCCCCATTAACATGGTCAGTGCCCAGAATTGTTTCAATTCTGGCACACTGGTTGGGTTCCATCTCTCTCTCCTGGAGATAAGAGAGTCTGGATTGCGTGCCAGATATTGCTCCGCATAGAGATTGGTCTGGGTGACCATCTCCCCAAAAATCTCATCCCCCAAGAACAGCTGCATAACATCCAGCGCACTATAGGCAGACAGGTCAGCCTGTATGCCAGGATTGGCTGTAAACACTGGGATGTCTGGGGAAAAATTATTAGGGGGTACCCAGTCATCTGCGCCATGTTCAGCATTAGGGGAATCGTCGATTTCCCCTGATGGTCATGCAGTATCTGGCAAATAGTCCCTGTCCCCTGCGTCACTCTCTGAGGCAGTGTCAGTCGCCTCTGAGTGGGCCGCTACCAGGGCATAAGCCTCCTCTGCGCTATACTTTCTAAACATTGTTAATACAGTTAACACAGCTAACAAAACCAACTAAAAATTTAATTTTTTTTATTCTCTAATTCCCACTAAATTCCACCCACCAAAATAACAATCACAAATTAATAAAATCAAATAATAAAATTTAACCCCTTAGGGTTACAAAAAACCAAAACCATAACATTTAACCCTTGAAAGTAAAATAAAATAATAAAAATAATAATAGATCACAGTAAAGTACTGTGACCTGTATATTGATCACTGCTAGCAGTGATCAAGCAGCAAGGAAAGGGTTCATTTTTGTATTTTTTTTTTTTTTTTAAATAAAGGGGAAAGGGATTAGGAACTTTTTTTGAAACTTAACTATTCTTCTGGGACACAATGTAGCACTCTCCACTTCACAAACCCACACGAGGTGGAGGGAGGCGGATCAGATATCCCAGCAGAATTGTGACCGCTGTGACGGGCTGTAACAGCGATCACATGGGCTGTGATATCGGGATTTGCTGCTGCTGGTCTGCCCCTGACTCGGAGGCACCCAGCAACAGCGTTAACACCGCAGCGATCAGGGGTTTATTTTAACGCGTGACGGACGACTCGGAGGCACCCAGCAACAGCGTTAACACCGCGGCGATCAGGGGTTTATTTTAACGCGTGACGGACGAGGTCCGTCACTCGTCATTAACGCTTTCCCCCGAGTGACGGACAAGGTTAAGGGGTTAAACATCCTCGTAGGCTGTAAGAATTTCTTACTTGGGATCTGTCTGTTTTACAAGCAATTTGTGAACCTCCCTTTGAACCGTTACAGGAAATTCCTTTGAAAATACTTTCACTTAAAACAGTATTTTTGGTAGCAAAAACATCTGCAAGAAGAACATGGGGAACTACAGGCTCTTTCCTTATTGTCTGAATCTACATTTTATTTCACAAAAACAAAGTGGTATTACACCCAAGACTTTAATTTTTACCTGAGAGGATTTCAGAGAAAACTGTTCTTGGCAAAAAAAAATAAAAAATGGTTTACAATCATCGGAAGCTGAAACAAAATGGCATCTCCTAGCTGTTAAAAGAGCCTTAGAAATCAATCTACATTGCTGATTTCAGGAGCTTGGTTCACCCGTTTACCTTTAAAGGCACCTTGAAAATTAACCCCTTCCCGACCAGTCAGTTAAGGACCGTTGACAGAAAATTTCCGTCATTTACGGCGATCGCGGGGTTAACGGTGCTCCGGTCT
This sequence comes from Pelobates fuscus, assembly GCF_036172605.1. Lineage (NCBI taxonomy): Eukaryota > Metazoa > Chordata > Amphibia > Anura > Pelobatidae > Pelobates > Pelobates fuscus. The sequence continues at coordinate 175,293,760 of NC_086323.1, read as the reverse complement.
GCCTCTGTATTAGAGGCAGACCGGGAGCACCCAATCGGGCTGCCCCAGCAGCAGTGCTCGCTCTGACAGGCTGTCAGAGCGAGCACATGTGCTGCATGTACTCACCTTCCGCCTCCCTGCACTTCCGGGTTCTGTGTGAAGTGCAGGGAGACGGATCAGTGATGATCCTCTTCTGCCTGTGTAAAAAAAATAAAGTTAAATCCCACCCCCCTTTCCCCTGCTTTAATAAAATTAACCCCTTCCCTGCCAATTGATCACTGACTACAGTGATCAATTTGGAGGGTATATATTTTAATGTCATCTGATTCTTTTTTTTTTTTTTTTTTTTAACCCGTGAGGGTTAATTATTATTATTTTTTAACCCTCAGGGGTTAAATTTATTTTATTAATTAATTTAAATATTTAAAAATTATATATTTAGCTAGCTGGGATGGGTGGAAGTTAGTGGGGAATTGGGGAATTTGGTGTTAGGCTAACTAGGGGTTAACGTTAATTTTTTTTAAAATAAGCTTTAAAAAGGTAAAAAAAAATTTTTATTTTTTAACTGTTTTAGTAACGTTTAAGTAAAAAAAAAAAAAAACACCCCCTCCCCTTTACCCAGTCTAAATAAAAATTAACCCCTTCCCTGCCAGTTGATCACTGCCTACAGTGATCAACATACAGATCTCAGTATTATACTGTGATCTAATTTTTTTTTAACCCCTGAGGATTAACATTTATTTATTTTTTTAACCCTCAGGGGTTCAATTTATTTCATTAATTCATTTAAATATTTTATAATTATATATTTTGCTAGCTGGGTGGGAGTTATGGGAAAATGGGGAATTTACTGTTAGTGCTGCTTACTGCTAGCTAGGGGTTAACGGTAAAAGAAAAGTTTAGAAAAAAATGTAAAAGTGTAAAAAAAGTTAAGAAAATGTAAAACATTTAATAAGTAAAAAAAAATAAAAAGTTTAAAAACGGGTTTTACAAAGTAAAAAAAGTTTTACAAAGTAAAAAAAAGATTTACAAAGTAAAAAAATACCTTAAAAAATGCTCATTACCGGGGGGCGGGGCTTGCCAGCCGACTAGAACGGACGCCATTAACGAGAGCTCCTCAACACACAACCCGAATCCGTCAAACATCCCCTCAACTAAGCCCCATCCGACAATAGTAACGCTCCAGGGGTCTTACCAGAACGATACCGCACCGGTTGATACCACTCTCGAACCCGGCAAGTACGCTGAACCGCGGCACCAAACTGCGGCCTAATACGCGCTGAGACTCCAGGGCCTGGGGGCTTTCCTGCAGAGTGTCCACTCGCAGTGCCAGTTACATATCGAGCCGTCATGGGTAGGAAAACTAAAAAATTAAAGCCTGAAAAACCGAGGCAAGGCATGAATATAGGAGAGCTCTGGCGGCAGGCTTCAGAAGCCACGAATTCTAAGATGGTGTCCCTCCACGGCAGCTGCTCCGATTTTTATGAAGACACGTCGGATGAAGCGGAGGGTTACACCACACAGGCCCAGCCACAGCCACTGCCAGCCCGGACACAGCAAAAGCAACCTGCTACCTCCCACACACCGGTAAGCATGGAGGCAATACGGGATTTAATGGCAGATCACCACCAGAAAATCGCGGCCGATGTGGCCTCCCTCAGAGAAACCCTGCAGGGGCTGAATGGCCGATTGGGAGCGGTGGAAATATCTGTGGACACCCAGAAAGGCCAAATCAAGGTCCTGCAGCAAGAGGTTCAGGAACTCAGGAAGCAACACCAAATGCATGAACTGCAACTCGCCTCACTGGAGGACAAACGCCGCCTGAGACACCTGAAGATCAGGGGCATAGCGGATCACATACCAGACGCTGAGCTACCTTGATACCGGAGAAACTGACGGAAGCCAAGCACAGAGAGATGGACACAGGTTTCTTCAGGAAGGAAGAGATTCTTTATTGGATCACCGATCGGGACTCAGAGGGACTAATGTCACCAAAATACAGCAAGTTCTGAGCCCCGGACAATAGTGCAGGCTCCTTATATAGGCACATAACTCCTCCCATATTAAGCTCCACCCGCACATTCTCTTGACCAATCAATACAAATAAGAATTAACTTCCTGCTTGACCGCATGGCTTTTCCAGCACAATGGAGGAGGGGAATACTATATCCTGTATTCTTGCACATGCTCCGTACACTACTGATCGTATCTTGCCTCGTGCAACCAACTGATCGATACGTCAGCATATGCACGTACACATGCCACGTGGTAATCTCGGCCTACTAAATTTATTTTTACCGAGATTCCACCACATTCCCCCCTTTGATGCCTCTTGATATTTCACAATTACTTGAGGCATCACTTAACCTTAGTTTGCATACACCGCAAGTTACCTTGAACCAGACCAGACTTATCTTATGATGTGAATCTTCAACACTCATCTTCCTGCATTGGTTCTCCCTGATCTAGAGCCTTATATTTATAAATTGCCATTATCTGTGCAGCAGCCTTCCTCTCTGCTATATTTTCTATCAGGCTTTGCACAGACCTAACTACTAAGGGTATAAGACACGGCAGGAGTAGACACAACATTAAAATCAGTAGGACTCCACCTACCACTGCCTTAAGCCCTCCAAACCACTCATACCAGCTACCAAACCAACTACTTGGATTATACCCTTTCCATACCTGAGTAGGCACATGCGCTAGTTTAACCATATGGCTAGTAAGCTCAGCTATTGCTTGCCCTTCGTCATCTATTTGAAGACAGCAATTGCTCAGGTTAAACTTCCCACATACACCTCCCTCTACTGCCAAAAGGTAATCCAAGGCTAATCTATTTTGGTATACTGCTGTCCTCATCCTGGTATTGTGCTTCGCTAGAAGATTGAGCGCTTGTGATGTCTCGTTAGTAATGATCTCAACCACCGCCTGTAATCTTATAATACGGTTGAGCATATAAATAGGGGTTCTATAACCAAAGGTACCATCCTCTGCCCACGTGGCTGGCCCATAGTAATCTATAATACGCTGGGGAGGCCATTCATTATCTTCCCAGGCGCCTATCTCTATGGGTCCCCTTTTCTTCCTATGATTCACATCATACACTTTAACACCTAAAGTCTCACCTGTTTCAATAGGTAACAAGAAGAAGGATGCTTTGAGCATACCCAACACACATGCCCCTTCCCAGTCCTGTGGCAACTCCGAATAGGCTTTCTTACCACAGATCCAGTACAAATTTGCTGGGGCTCTCCAGTTAGATGTGATGGATAAGTCAAACCACACATCCTTTAAATTGGCGTATCTAGCAAACGGGTTAGATGGTTCTGAGACATTTGAAGCCGACCACCAAGTTGTATTCTTCGTATCATCATCATAAGCTTTTTGCCCTAGACAAGTTAATTCTCCTACAGAAGTATTATACATCATTCCTTTCCTCGCTATGCAAACATAACCTATGATGGAGGTCTTTAATCTCCACTCAGATTTACCTCTAACACTCATATGATAATCGGCTTGTGTAGATATTAATTGGTCAACTGCCTCAGAACCAGACATTACCTCCTTTGCTTCCCAAGGCCATTGGTCTCCCATGTTAGTACCTCCACACACATAGCAGTTGGTAACATTAAGACTACCGGCAATACTCTCAGCTAAATCAATAAACAGGTTTTTAGCATTATGGGGGATCTTATTATCTATGCTCATCTCTTCATAAAAGGAATGGTATACTTGATGAGTCTGGGAGGATACCGTATCAGTCTCTATCCCTATAAACAATACTGTCCCAGGGTCTAAACCTGTCCCATATATTTGAAACCCAAATAAATTACCATATTTATCTAAGAACTTGTCGGGGTTATTTATAAGTATATGGACTGGATTGCATTCCATAGACTTACAATATGGGCTGGTAGGCAACTTAGTCACAATCATGTCCTTGTCTACTGTCTGTCCCCAAGTTGCCCACCCCACACAAGACCAATATGGGCAAAAGTTATAATCTCTATTTGGGCATCTAGGACTCACATATTTATTTTTACTACTGGGACAAATATATTTATCGTTAGACCCATACGTCCTCTCCCATCTAAGATCCCCACATACATTCCACGGCTTTCTACCACTTGATATCGCCTTACACGCATCAAATAGCAGAACACCCGAATAATGTACGGATTCTAATACCGTCTTATTAATTAGGGTCCCCTGAGGATCTCCATTCCTGAGAGTCAACCAAATTGTACGGGGTTGATACTCTGGACTGAAGCACTTAGGTTCTCCTACTCCTAAATGGCACACACTATATTCTATATTTAGGTATCTACATCTTGATACATCTCCTTTACACTCGTATTGTGAATGCCAAATTAGGGTTTGGGAAATATGGTTACCTGTTCTTGTAGTCTTAATGCATACCTCACAGCTAGGAGTGTCGGTACCTCTACCTTCCTGAATATAAAAATACACATATAAAAACATTATCATAAACACATCTTTCGTCGTCATCCTCAGTCTTCGTCCGTGCGAAGGCACCTCAGCTTCCAGGATGTAAGGGCTGCAGGGAATGGAGTTCTGCTCGTCTTCACAGGGGTCCCTTCGAGACTTTTCCTGGCTTATATACTATACGTCGGTGAGCGGACAGGCTTTATTATGGCCTTCTCACTCACTTACCAAATCCCTGAAACAATAAAATTTTGTAATCCACAAAGTTCCTCGTCACTCCGACTGAGTCGTGCGCTTTAACCGGATCTTGCAGGGATTCTCTGGATCTGCTGTAACTTGCCAAGAATTGACTGCTGCTGGTTTAACCCTGGAGTGATGTATCCACGGAGTCACTTCGGCTACTTTTATCGCTGTAGGGGTAGACAAAAGAACAACATAAGGACCTCTCCACTTGGGCCCTAACGGTACATTATTCCACTCTTTAATCCACACTTGGTCTCCTGGGTGGTAACTATGAACTGGGGGATAAATATTCACAGGTAATCTATCTTGTACCCATTTCTGTACCTCCTCCATAGTCTTACCCAACTCTACAACCTGCTGCCGGGTAATTCCTTCTCCCAACTGACTCAAGTCCCCCCTTAAGTTACCAAGTACGGGAGGTGGTCGCCCATACATGATTTCAAAAGGAGAGAGGCCCATCCTTCTGGTAGGTGTACTGCGGATTCGCAATAGAGCTATGGGTAAGAGAACGTTCCACTTAAGTTGGGTTTCCTGACACATTTTAGCCAACTGATTCTTAATAGTTCTATTCATTCTCTCTACCTTACCAGAACTCTGGGGTCTATATGCCGTATGAAGCCTCCACTTTATACCAAGCATATGAGTCAGTTGTTGTAGGCACTGATGAACAAAAGCTGGACCATTGTCCGATCCTATAGAGCAGGGTAGTCCATATCGGGGTATTATTTCTCGTAGCAGGAATCTCACAACTTCTCCTGCTTTCTCTGTACGAGTAGGACATGCTTCTACCCAGCCTGAATAGGTGCACACAATTACCAGCAGGTAGCGATGTCCACCCAATTTAGGCATCACTGTATAGTCAATTTGTAAATCGGACATGGGGAGTCCCCCCATAAACTGGACTCCTGGTGGCTTTACTGGTCCTTGCCTTGCATTATTTTTAGCACACGTTACACATCTTCGTACAATGGCCTGAGTCAAGTTGGACAATCTTGGTATGTAGAAATGTTTTCTGAGAGATTCTTCTGTGCTGTCTCTCCAAGAATGTGTCCCGTTGTGATAGTTTTGGACAATTTCTACCGCTAGTGATGCTGGAATGACTATTCTTCCATCTTCTAACTGATACCATTTGTTCTCCAAATACTTTCCAGGTTCAGTCTTTAACCACTCCTCTTCTTGAGCTGTATAAACTGGAGTCCATTGAGACAGTGGAGTTGGTATAAGAGCAGCTATATGCCCCACATACTCCTGTCTTCCCGATTCAGCGGCACGCTTAGTTGCACTATCTGCCATCCTATTTCCTTTGGTTACATCACCATCTCCTCTCAGATGCGCTCAACAATGTATAATAATTCTCTCGGCTCCCACACTGCTTCCAATAGTTGTAGGATTTCGGCTGCATACTTGATTTCTTTGCCTTCTGAATTCAATAGTCCTCTTTCTTTATACAAAGCTCCGTGGGCATGAGTGGTTAAAAACGCATACTTGGAGTCCGTATAGATGTTCACTCTTAAACCTTCAGCCAATTGTAACGCTCGTGTCAGTGCTATCAATTCTGCCTTTTGTGCTGATGTTACTTTTGCCAGTGGCCGAGCTTCTATCACCTTGTCTATTGTTGTTACTGCATATCCTGCATAGCGGATCCCTTCTTTCACATAACTACTGCCGTCGGTGTAATATTGAACATCGGGGTTCTGGATGGGAAAATCACGAAGATCTGGTCTACTTGAAAATACTTCATCCATTACTTCCAAACAATCATGTTGACTTTCAGTAGGTTGTGGCAAAAGGGTAGCTGGATTTAAGGTGTTTACAGTCTCTAAATGCACTCTTGGGTTTTCACACAACATTGCTTGATACTTGGTCATACGGCTGTTTCTAAACCAATGGTTTCCTTTGTAATCCAACAACGTCTGTACTGCATGTGGGACTCGTACATAAAGTTCTTGACCCAGAGTGAGTTTATCGGCTTCAGCTACTAGCAGGGCGGCTGCAGCTACGGCTCTTAGACAAGGTGGAAGTCCGCTGGACACTGCATCCAGTTGCTTAGACATGTAGGCAACAGGTCTTTGCCATGATCCCAAGTACTGTGTCAATACTCCCACAGCCATTCTTCTTTGCTCATGTACGTACAGGTAGAATGGTCGTGTGTGATCAGGTAGACCTAATGCTGGGGCACTCATCAAAGCCTTTTTCACATCTTCAAATGCCGTTTGCTGTTCTTGAGTCCATAAGAAGGGGTCGTGCTCTGTACCTTTGATAGCTGCATACAGAGGTTTTGCCAGTATCGCGTAGCTGGGAATCCATATCCTACAGAAGCCTGCTGCCCCCAAGAATTCTCGCACTTGTCTTCTATTCTTGGGTATCGGTATTTGGCACACAGCTTCTTTTCTCTCTGGCCCCATAATTCTTTGACCTTCAGAGATATGGAATCCCAGATATTTGACAGTTGGCAAACACAACTGAGCCTTCTTTCTAGACACCTTGTATCCTGCCTTCCAGAGAATGTGTAGTAGATCGTGCGTCGCTTGCTGACATATTTCCTTTGTAACTGCTGCTATCAACAAGTCATCTACATATTGTAACAATACACACTCTCCTGGGATGGACTCGAAATCCAATAAATCTTGACTTAGAGCTGAACCAAATAGGGTAAGAATTTTTAAAACCTTGGGGCAGTCTTGTCCAGGTCATTTGGCGTTTTGAGCCCGTTACAGCGTTTTCCCATTGGAAAGCAAAGATACATTGACTTTCTGCGGCAATTCGGAGGCAAAAGAAGGCATCTTTGAGGTCTAAGACTGTAAAATAAGTAGCCCCGCCCGGAATTAAAGCAAGCAGGTTATATGGATTGGGCACAACTGGATGTATACTAACAACCGCATCATTGACTGCTCTCAAGTCCTGCACAGGTCGATACTCATCTGTACCGGGCTTTTGAACAGGCAGCAATGGGGTGTTCCAGGGGGAAGTACAGAATTTTAGGATACCATACCGTATGAACTTATCCAGATAAGATTGGATGTTCTTCTTAGCCTTCTGCGGGATGTGATATTGTCTTAGGCTCACTGGATAAACCCCAAGTTTTAGTTCGATTTTAATAGGTGGAATATTGCGGGCCAGTCCTGGTGGGTTGTTCTCTGCCCAAACTCCTGGTATGTTGAATAAGGATTCATCACTCCTAGGGTTTTGGCTAGTCAACGCTGTATAAAGTCGCCACTCTTCTTCCTTTGGTACGGATAATGTCATAATACCTGAAGGTCCATTAAACTTTAAGGATGTTGTTCCATTTGGTAGGAACGTAATCTGCGCTTGTAACTTAGATAGCATATCACGTCCCAGCAATTGGACTGGACATTCAGGCATATAAAGGAATTGATGTTTTACTACGTGGCCTCCCAATGTACAGAGTCGACTTTTAAGAACCGGTTTTGCAACACTTCTTCCAGTTGCTCCTATTACAGTAATAGTTCTTCCAGATGGAGGGGCAACTAGGTCAGTCACCATCGAATGTTCAGCACCAGTGTCGATCATGAACGCACTCCTTTTTCCCCCTATTGATACATCGACCATAGGCTCCGCTCGACCAAGGGGGATGGAGCCCGGTCGGTATCAATAGTCCTCCATGACCGTGTCAGACAATCCTACAAAGTCCCTACCTTCTCTATCGCGGGACCTTTGCGCTGCTGGGTAATACCTATCTTCCCTTACACTTCCTCTGTTCCCATTACTCCCTCTATTACCATTGCTCCCTCCGGGGCCTCCTCTACCTCTCGCTCTGCCTCTAAAGTTTCCGTAACCTGCCCTGGGTTGGTCTCTCTCGTACTGCTCTCTTTGCGGACACTCGTTTCTCCAATGCCCTTCTTCCTTGCAATACGTGCACTGATTCCTACTCAAAGGCTCCCTATTCCATCTACTATCGCCTCTATCTGGGCCCCGTCTATCTACGCCTGCGATCGCTACCGCTAACATATCAGCCTTTTTACGCATCTTGCGCTCTTCCTCTTTCTTCGTCTCTGTTTCCCTGTTCATATACACTTTATTCGCTACCTCCATTAGTTGGGTAATAGACATACCTGCAAACCCTTCTAACTTTTGTAGCTTGCGCTTAATATCTCCGTAAGCTTGGCTGACAAAGGCGGAGTTCACCATTCGGGAATTATCTGCGTCTTCCGGATTAAAGGGGGTATACAAGCGGTATGCCTCCAATAATCGGTCATAAAAGACACTGGGCGCTTCATCACTTTTCTGAATCACCTCAACTGTCTTCGACATGTTAATAGCTTTCTTCCCTCCGGCTTTCATGCCAGCAATTATAGCGTCTCTATAGGCTCTGAGTTGAACCATATCTGCGCCATTTACATTCCAGTCGGGATCGGTATTAGGGTAATGTGTTGCGGCCCATGCTGCTGGATTGGCTTGATTCAAAGCACGGGCTCTATCCTCTAGCGCTTTAATGGCCGCTTGATTAATCCTTGTCCTTTCCTCATTATTAAACAAAGTCATTAATAACTGCTGGCAATCAGCCCATGTCGGGTTATGTGTCTGAACTATCGAGGTGAACAGATCGGTCATAGCTTGTGGTTTCTCAGTGTACGAGGAATTGTGGGTCTTCCAATTCAAGAGATCGGTAGTCGTGAACGGGACATATACGAAGACTGGGTCAGCATGTGCCATTTGACCTGCGGCATCGATATAGGCTGACCCGGGATTCAGACGAAGAGGCATCTGATAATGTCTAAGTTGTTGGGTACCGGTCAGTTGTCGGGTTAGTATAGGGCTACGTGAAGGGGCATCAGTTATGGGTTCCAGTCGGGGGGAAATAGGGCATGAGGATGTGGGAGCTTGATTTTGGGAAAAGTTAGTAAATAGAATACTCCCAGCCGAGCTAGAAGAAGCTTGACCGGAAGTTTGAAGTGGCGCCAAATCAGGATATTTAGATCTAACGGGGGTTGGTTCTGGTTCCGGAAGGGGAGGTTTAATACGAGGAGGGGTGGATTCTGTACTAGAGGAGGAAGCGGAAGTGGATGAGGGCAATGAGGGGAGGGGTATAGAACTTCCTGCATTCGCGTTACCTCTTCCTGTAGGGAAGTAAGGGGGCGGCAAAGGGATCTTGGACTCAGGGGGCGTGTCCAAAATGGGCCTAACCACAGTCCTAGTGGACAAACAAGTCCTGGCCACCATGAGGCGACATTGCTCCTCGTGGCATATCTGAATCCATTTTGGCGAGTCATTTACGGCCTGTCTCCAACAATCAATATATGGAAACTGCCCGTAAAGTTCAGGCCTACCCGATACAGCCACGTGTACACGCTGTATCAGGGTTGGATCCAAACTACCACGTGGCGGCCATGCCGCAACCAAAGTAGGCCACTCCCTAGTGCACAAAGTAACCAAACGTACAGGAGACATTTTAACCCAAAAATCACATGTTTTGAATCCCTTTTTAAAATTCTTTACCATACAACCTAAGGGATCCGGAATCGTTGACTCCGACGCGCCCATACTTATCAATGGAACGTCGTTGACAACGAATACTATGCACGCGTACTATTCAACAGTCACACCCGTTTCCTCTGGCAACAGCACCACGTGGTACGGTTACCAAGTGAAACGTACACAATAACACAATAAACACTCAGGGAATTCCCGTACACACACAGCTGTTACACCAGTCACTAGATAATCAATATTATGCCCTTTGGCGAAACTATACAGTCACCCACGCTATAATTCTCTATATATGAATTACCCGTCTATAACACACCCCAGTAACATCGTCTTTTACAAATAGTGGTTACAGTACGGTTAGCATAGGTCAAAGCACAATTTAAGGTCACAATACAATTATTAGTGGTTATGGTGTTAAACATGCAATGGACGACAGTGATTAGTACTTATATACAGTGTCAGTAAATATACAGGGTTATGGTACCGTACACTATGATACAGCAACACACTATTAACACTCTCGCTAGACGGCTGAGCTCGCGCTATCTAACAAGATATACACTTTACTAAACAATCTTTAACACATTTACAATTCCCAACTAAACTATTGGCCAGTACCTTGAATGGACTACCTAAAACTATGTACCCCCTTTTTGGTTAGCCACACTGCCCAAGCACCACATATAGCGAGCTAGAGGACCGAATTTACACAGACGCCTCTTAGTCGATTACTATAAAAAATCTAGTGGGTTCCAAATTTACACGCCTTCCCACTTAGCCAAGGTAGGTTGAGAGCTAGCGAACCGAATTTACACAGGCGCCGCTTAGTCTCCCGGTCCCTCCGACCTAGTGAACGTAATATACACCCTAGAACGCTAGTCTAGACAAGACACCGGTGTCCGGCTAGGGCTATTTACACAGGACCCCGCCTGACTAACCAAATCAAACGGTCTTACTAAAGAGCGTTCGATTGAGCGGTGCGCCTTCGCTCCTTCCCTCCGACAGAGGGGGCAGATTCCATACACAATTCAAACCCCTTATGGGCCTACCGCACAATCGGTATACCCCTAGTGGGTCTGCCGTCTAAAACAGCAGTTGTCTTACCTCCTCGTTCCTGAACCTGAGTTCCCACTCATCGACGGGGACACCCCAGCACTTCTTACGTAGAGGCCGATGATCTCCTGGACAACAGACCAGTGGCGCCGAGACGAAGGGAGGTCCACGCAGAAGTTCAGGGGTGCAGCCGTAGAGAACGTGGACAAAGATAGACCGTCTCACGCCTCTGCCTCTCAGCTACCGTTGAACGATGAGCTTCCCGGCCAATGCACCAAATGATACCGGAGAAACTGACGGAAGCCAAGCACAGAGAGATGGACACAGGTTTCTTCAGGAAGGAAGAGATTCTTTATTGGATCACCGATCGGGACTCAGAGGGACTAATGTCACCAAAATACAGCAAGTTCTGAGCCCCGGACAATAGTGCAGGCTCCTTATATAGGCACATAACTCCTCCCATATTAAGCTCCACCCGCACATTCTCTTGACCAATCAATACAAATAAGAATTAACTTCCTGCTTGACCGCATGGCTTGTCCAGCACAATGGAGGAGGGGAATACTATATCCTGTATTCTTGCACATGCTCCGTACACTACTGATCGTATCTTGCCTCGTGCAACCAACTGATCGATACGTCAGCATATGCACGTACACATGCCACGTGGTAATCTTGGCCTACTAAATTTATTTTTACCGAGATTCCACCACAACCTCACCTAATCAGAAGGCTACTGACAGCGTTGCTCACCCCGAAACTAACCAAAGCAGTGGCTCTCGATGGCATATTCCGCATCCCTAAATCTCCTAAAGCCCCACCTTCGGCCACACGGGACGTTATCACGCAGTTCCAGAACCTGAGAGACAGGGCTGCGGTACTTACAGCGGTCCGTGAACACCCGACTTACCCCTTCGAGGAAATGAATCTCATTTTCTACCCAGACCTCTCGGGAGCCACCATGGCCTGGAGGAAATCCCTACAACAGTTCACCTCCCTCCTGAGAACAAAGCTAATCAGGTACCGCTGGGGCCCGACCATACCCTGCAGATCACCAAGGGCGACGCCACACACACCATACGTAATATGCAGGAGGCTGAGAGAACCCTGAGGTCACTGGACCTCCCTCTGGACTCACTTACCGCACTACAGCCCCCACCGAACCCCACGCAGCCTCCACACTGGGGCAACGCTGAAGCTCCAGCTTTTGTTCCCCGACGCCCACCTGGAACGCTTTCAGCCACAGGAGCAACCTGAAGAGAACTTGGGATTTACAATGCAATTTTTTCCTTCGTTTTCTCTTCCCTCCTCCGGGACACTAACATTTCGGGAATAACAATGCAATTTTCAAATTTTTCTTTTTCTTCTCTCTCACATCCGGGACAATACTCTTTGGCCCTAGACTTTAAAGCAGGGTACGGTTGTTAGTTAAGTATGATTACAGATACCCCTAACATGACGGAAGAGAAGGCCCAGACACCGGACTTAGAGGATCCCCCCACACTGACGCAGGACACCACAACGACTGACAGTAGGCTGACCCCAATCCATACCACCCCCCCCCCCCCTACCCCAGGGTAACAGGGGCATTACTCCTTATACGACAGCGCTGTCAGACCAAAACACCACCTAAGCTTCATGTCTCGACGTAACTATATGAAAGTTCCTCATTAACCTTTCCGCAACTACTGGATCGCTCCACCCAGACATAACTGGGACCCACGTCGCTCCTTAGAAGACGAGTTCAGCAATGTGGCCTGTAGTTACCAATAGAATGCAGCAGGTCTGGGTGGTCAGGTAGCTGAATACACCCCCATGTTAAAAATTGCGGTAATAATTACCATTGACACTCAGAACTCAACCTGTGCACAATCACATGATGTACAAGGGTTTAGGTATTACGCCATTCCACTCTGATTCCAGACTAGATGTAGAATAGACCTACTTTCATGCGCAGAACAATATGCTACTCAACAGTTTAGATAACGAGACGCATAGTGTTCTGTTTTTGTGACATGCTTACAGCAATCCTCTTGTAAACTTGACACGTACCTCTTAAATCTTAAATCATTTGCATTAGACGCGCAGACATGTTCCTAACTTAATCAATAAGACGGCTCTGTTGGGCTGATAACCGTTTATGTTATATGTTGATTTTATCATTTCCTATTGTATCACTCCAAGTCACGCTTGTATACGGAAAAAACAAAAATTGTGCAGTAATGTCATATCTCTGCTAACCAATTATAGTCAGTGACCGCTGTCGGGGCATCATTGGCATGTATGTACCGTTTAACCTGAACTCAAAAATAAAGAATTTAAAAAAAAAAAAAAATGCTCATTACCACTACAAGCTTGGTACAAGCTAGCGGAAAAATGATCCCACGCTAAGGTTCAAAATATGCCTTTTGAATTACCCTGGGGTGTCTTCTTTAAGAAATGGTATGCCTTTATGGAGTAATTGGATTATATAGCCTTGTAAAATACTCTAAAATGGGACATGGACACAGCATAAAAATTCAAAGTTTGAAAAAAAAAAATGGAATGGCTGTGTCTCAAATGTGCCCCTTCAATGTCCACATATACCTGGCAAAGGTACATACGGGGATATTGCTGTACTCAGCCGACATAGCTGAGCAACATATTAAGTATTATACAGTGGTAGTACACATAAGGTTTGCAAAATATACTGCGCAAACTCACTTTGTGTGTCAAAAAGGCAGAAAAAATGCGTATTACCACTACACTTGGTACAAGCTAGCGGAAAAATGATCCCACGCTAAGGTTCAAAAAATGCCTTTTTTTTTTTCAATATGTATTTTATTGATCATTTTTCGGGAAAAGGGTACAGAAAGAAAAAAGAGGGATAGGTGGGGGGGTGGGGGGACAAATATACACATACATGCGTTCACAGGTCTCACGTAGCAGGGTACCACGAGCGTGGTAAAGGCAATCATAGTATTCGTTCTCTACATTGTCAACATAGGTTTAAGATAACGGTACAATAATGTCATAGCATACTGCATCATATATTACAGCATATGTTACCACAACACATATGTACATAGTCTCCTAGTTCAGCAGTATCCCTAATGTGAAAGACACATGGGGATCAGCAAGGGTCCCGATTACTCCCACCCAGCCATGTGTGTTCTACCCGTGTCAACACCCTCAGGCCCAGTCATAATCCGGGGGCGTGTGGTGGTAGGTATGAGGTGGTTGTTGGCTCTATTGCGAGGTTTATGTGGGAGCAAGAAATATTAGGATGTGCTTATTTTTCTCCCTCTAGCTCCTACCACCTCTGCCAATTGTATCTCGTGATATTGGAGTGTTTCATTGTGGTCATAGAGAGTAATTCGTATTTGAGGAATTGGTTAGTCTTGTGCTTTACCATTGCCAGAGGTGGACACCCTTGTTTTTTCCAGTTACATGCAATAACATTCCGAGATGCCAGAATGGATAGTATTGCTAACTGCCTATCTGCGTGGGGTATATTCCCCGGGAGTATAAGAAATATGCCTATGGAGGGTGTAATTGGTGCGAGCGTTATTCCCAGCTGCTCCCAAATTCCTTGTGTTTCTAACCACAGTCATCTGATTTCTGGGCAACTCCACCATAAATGTGACATCGTTCCCCTTTCTTTCTCGCATCTCCAACAATTGGGAGAGGTATATGGGTATATCTTGTGGAGTCTGGTCGGTGTGTAGTACCACCTGAAAACAAGTTTTTTGTGGGCTTCAGTATGGGAAAAACAGGAGGTGATGCCTTTTAGGGCTTGGAGTGAGGCTAACCATTGGTTACCTGTGGGTGAGTAGATACATTCATTTTCCCATTGTGTGCGGTATGGAAAAATTGGGAGTGTCTTTTGGTTTTGTAGTATAGTATAGCAGACCGAGAGAGCTTTGGTCTTGGTCGGTGAATTGTGACAACGTTCATATAGGAGCGAAAGATCTTGGTGTGGTTTGTGTGTGGTTGGTGTAGGGGGCGCGACCACTTTTGAAACCAGACTCTTTAGCTGGAGATATGGGAAGATGAAGGACGAGGGTAGTTGAAACCTCGTTTGTAATTCAGGGAAAGGTATTATAGCTCCTTTCCGGTAAATGTCTGTGATGCGGGTAACCCCTTGTTCTTTCCATTTGTGTAGGGAGAGCCATGGGGATACAGAATTAAGGGCTGTGAGAGGTGCCCAGGTGGAGAATGTTGAGTCAGCTGTACGGGAGCAACGAAGGTGGTCCCATGCCTGAATTGCATATGTAGTGAGAGGTAGGAGTGTCTTGTGTGTACTTCTAAGATGCTTAGGGGTCCACATTAGGTCTATTGCTGAGTTTTTGGGGTCATAATTATTTTCTATGTCTACCCATTGTAGTGCATGTTGCGGTGCGTGTAGTTTTATCGCATTCTCCAGGAGAGCAGCCTTCTGATATGCTGCAATGTTGGGGAGTCCCAATCCTCCCCCTTTTGTAGGGGATTGTAGGAGAGACATGGGTAGTCTCGGTTTCTTTTTAGCCCATACATAAGTTGATATTATATTTTGTATTTGTTTGCTCAGTGTGGGTGATATAGGTATCGGCAACATCTGAAACACATAGAGCAATTTTGAGAGAATGATCATTTTTACGGCATTGATCCTACCTAACCATGACAGTAACACATCTTTCCATTTGTGAAGAGTTTGTTTGCACATTAATGGTAGGGTAGATAAATTGTGTGTGCTAATGCCTCTATACGTAGCTGCAATTTTCACTCCCAGGTATGTTAGGTGTGTTTGTCTCCAGTCAAAGGAGTGTTTAGATTTGAGCGCTAGGACATCCATCACAGGGAGACGGATTGGCAGTGCTTGGGTTTTTGTTTGGTTTAATTTATAATAGGAAACTGCGCTGTATTCGTCTAGTGTGTTGATGAGGTGTGGTAAGGAGTGGTCTGGTGTAGTAAGGGAGAGGAGAATGTCATCTGCAAACATAGATAATTTATATTCTACCTCGTTGATGACCACACCTTTTATGTCTCTATGGGTTCTAATCTTGTATGCCAAGGGCTCTAACGATAGAATAAATAGCAGGGGTGAAAGCGGGCAGCCTTGGCGGGTACCATTCGTGATCGGGAAAGGACTTGAGAGAAATCCTGCGTTGGTTACTCTCGCCGTCAGTTTAGAGTATAGTGCCGTTATGCCAGTTATATATGTTTTGGGAAAGCCAAATTTAAGCAATACCTGTTCCATGTACGCCCAGTTGAGCCTGTCGAAGGCCTTCTCCGCGTCCAGCGCTAGGAGAAGGCCTTCCAGTCGGTGTGTTTCCATATGCGCCAGAATGTTCAAGACTTTCCTCGTGTTATCAGAACCCTGTCTGCTTTAAACAAATCCAGATTGGTCATTGTGTATGATGCGGGATAATATGTGAGTGAGGCGATCTGCCAAGATCTTAGCGTATATTTTAGTGTCGCAATTGAGTAGTGAAATCGGCCTAAAATTTTGGCAGAGTGTTGGTGGTTTGCCCGGTTTAGGAAGTGTGGAGATGTGTGCTTGAAGCATGTCGGGCGGCATCGCGCCTGTATTGAAGCAGTGGTTGTGGAGTCGTGCGAGGTATGGGTTCAGTGTGTCTGAGAAGGTCTGATAATAGAAATTGGTAAAGCCGTCTGGGCCTGGCGATTTATGCAGGGGAAGTTTCTTAATCGTAAGGTCCACTTCAGCTACTGTGAAGGGTTTGGTAATCGTATCAATGTCAGATTGGGTTAATGTTGGCAGATGTACGGTGTCAAGGAAAAGTCGTATTTGTTCCCGTGACGGTGGAGGCGAGGCGGTGTAGTTTTTGAGATTGTAGAGAGAGCTATAAAATTGTGCAAATGTTTCCACTATGTCTTGTGGGTTCATAACCTTTGTTTTGTCTGGTTTAAAAACGTATGCCACTCTGGAATTGGCCATGCGCTGTTTTAGCTGGGACGCCAGGAGCACTCCTGCCTTATTCCCTTGGGCAAAGAATTTATGTTTAAATTTCTGTAGGATGTAGTTGGTTCTGTCTAGCTCAAGTTCTTTGAGTTTGGAATGTAGGGTTTTCAGTTCTGTGTGGTGGTCTGGCGAGGGGTTAGTTTTGTTATGATGAGTAAGAGTTGCTATTTGTTGGATTAGGTCATCAAACTCGCGCTTTCGCTGTTTATTAGCATAACTAGCGTGTTTGATGAGTAAGCCTCTAATGACAGCTTTGTGTGCCTGCCAAAGTGTGGTTATTGAGATATCATCAGATGCGTTGGTGTGGAAATACATTTCTAGTTCCTGTTTGATTTGTGTCATTATTTGGGGTTTTCTGAGTAGCGACTCATTCAGTCGCCAGGAGCCTCGCCCTTTGATGGGGAAGTGGGTCGATAATGACAGGGTAATAGGTGCGTGGTCCGACCACTGTATGAGGCCTATTCGCGTGGATTGTACTTTAGAAATCAGGGATGTGTGTAAGAGGAATCTATCGATTCTTGAGTAAGAGTTGTGTGCCTGTGGAAGGTGAAATCTCTGTCAGAGGGTTGGAGGATCCTCCAGACATCTACATAGCTAGCCTTGTGTAAGTGTGTCCCAATGGCACAGGCGGAGTGGGTACGTCTAGTAGCAGTTTTGTGGGAGACTTGCATGGTGGAGGACGTGTCCAATTCATTATCAAGGATGAAGTTCGTGTCTCCCCCTATTATTACATTTCCGAATTTGTGGGTATCTGCAAGTAACAAGATTCTTTTCAGGTAGGGTATTTAGTTGTCGTGCGGGCCGTATATGTTTATGAGGGTATATTGATATGACACTGTATGAGAATAAATCTGCCTTCCTTGTCTCCCACTTTCTTTTGTAAGGAGAAGGCTACGTCTTTGCTGATTAGGACGGAGACCCCTCTCTTCTTTTTGGTATAACCAGTGTGGAAACCTATTGGGTAGTGTTTGGACGAGAATTTAGGCATTTTAGCATTCAGAAAGTGGGTTTCTTGAAAGAAGGCTATCATTGCCTTTGCGTTTTTGGCTTCTGCGAGAGCTAGCCTCCTCTTATGGGGGGAATTCAATCCCTTAGCATTAAGTGAAAAGATATTTAAAGCCATATAGACACATCAAGTGCGCAAATTGTAATGTAACAATATATGGACCCTGTGTGTAACCCACTAGTGGATGAGCTTGACTGTCACATATTACGTCATATAGAGACAAGTACCGGCTAAGTGCTAAGTGCAGTACCGGTTTCTGCTTCTGCCTGTGTTTTAAGACCATATTGCACAGAAAGTATATTCGTAGGGGGATGTAGGGGCAAGGTAGGGGTGGGGTACCCAACGTGGTACCGAACATGAACTATATACAAAAGAGAAGTCAGAGGGAGGATATCTGACTTTAAAAAAGAGTTTAGCGGCCCTATGGAGCCTAGGTGGAGGGGAGGGCAATCTTTGGATTAGAACTGCCCGTAATATTGTGTAGATAATAACAGGGATCTGTATAAAACCATCAGTATGTAGCGTGAATTATATGGTATATGATGCGTCAGTTACATATCTGTAGTGTAGAAAAGTACATTTCTCAGTTCTCTACACTGCTAGGTATTCAGAAGACCTTATAACACATAAATATAGATATGGTCAAAAATAGAGCATATGAACAAAACAACATATATAGATAACATGCTTACACATCTTCAGGGTACGGTGCCGTAGTTAGGTGACTTATACAGTTCGGTAAATAGTGTGAGTCCATGTCATTTGTGTTTCGGGCCAGTGGACCATTCGTTAGTGATTTTCAGGGGCGATGATCGGAGACCCTGAGGTGGAGCTTTGGGGTCTTGTAGGGTTACCGGTACGTTCCAGTCTTGGAGTATTCTTGCCCCTTCCGATGCTGTGGTTACGTGGTGGTCTGTACCGTTTCGTTTGATTATGAGACGGGTAGGGTATCCCCACTTATATGGGATTTCTGCATCTCTGAGTGCTTTCGTGATGGGGGTCAATTCCTTACGCTTTGCCAGCGTAGCGGAGGATAAGTCCACAAACAGCTTGACATTTTGGAATTCAGGTGGTATGTTATCTGGATTTCTTGCTGCTCGCATAACCAGTTCTTCGGAGGTGAAGTAATGCACCCTGGTGATCACGTCTCTGGCCGCTGTGGGTTGTAGAAATTTTGGTTGTGGTAAGCGGTGAACAGTGGCGTACACATGACCTATGAGGCCCCGGTGCGAAAATTGATCTGTGGGCCCCCCCCCCCGACCCCCGCACACTTAATCTGCGCAGGCCGGGGCCGCAACACATGGCGGCGGGCACCTGGTCGCAGGGGTTGCAGGGCTGCGACCCCTGTATGTACACCAGTGCATGCAGATGCAAACACACTCATGGGCGTAGGAACCCAAAGAAATCTGGGGGGCTAGCATTTTTACTCGCCGGGTATATTCTTATTCCGTAAACTAGGAGTTGTTTATCCCATTGTACAGTGCTACGGAATTTGCAGTCGCTATATAAATAATTAAATAATAACATTAAAGGGTCACTACAAGGAAGGGGTTTTACTTACCCGTATACAGCGCCGGGATCCTCCTGATTAGAACCACCCCTACCCTTCCCATGAATATTATAACCACCCATACCCCTTCCATGCACAAAAGAACCCCACCTACCCCTTCCACGCATATTAACCCCCTACCCCTTCCATGCATATTAGTACCTCCCTAACCACTTCAATGCATATTAGTACCCCCTAACCCCTTCCATGCATATTATAACCCACCCTACCTCTTCCATTCATATTAGTACTCCCCTAACCCCTTCCAATAATTTTTCTACCTCCCCCCTCCTCCCATCCATATTAGTAGCCCCCCTAAACCCTTTCCAATTATTTTTCTGCCATGTTAACTAACGCCAGTGCTGGAGTGCCGCCGTGTTTACATTAAAAGGTCTGCAGGGACAGGCTATAGACACCAGAACCACTACATTAAGCTGCAGTGCTTCTGGGGACTATAGTGTTTCTTTAATGTGAGGTAAATTAGAGATTAGAGCCACGAATAATATGCTAGATTGCCTACTTACAACCAGATGAGGATGATGATGGGCTCTAGCTGCAGTCTGGCTCCACTGGTCTGGTGTAGAACAGGCTCTCTGGAGGCTGTTTGTAACTGTGGTCCCAAAAATCAATGTTCTGTGAGAACGGGAATCAGCTCCATTTTTTGGGGGCCCTTTACACAGCTCAAGGTCTGGGTCCCAGGGTCCACCTTCACGTTCCACCAATGAGTTTGTTCACAAGGGGTGGAGTGTGTAGGGGATGTCCTGATATGTGTGTAAGGAATGCATTGTGTGAATCTGTGTTTGTATGTGTAAGGGCTGCAAGGTGTGATTCTGTGTATGTACGGGATGCAGTGTGTGCGTCTGTAAGGGGTGCATTGAGTGTGTGTATGGGGTGCATTGAGTGTGTGTAAGGAATGCATTGTGTGTTTCTGTGTGTGTAAGGATTGCATGATTGTATGATTGTGTGTGTGTGTGATGGATGTCAATCTCTCTCCCTCGTCACTCTCTTTCTTCCCCTCCCTCCCTCCCTTGTCACTCTCTTTCTCCCCCTCCCTTGTCACTCTCTCTCCCCCTCCCTTGTCACTCTTTCTCCCCCTCTCTACCTCCGTCCCCCCCTTGTCACTCACTTTCTCCCCCCTCCCTGTTTCCCCCCCTCCCTCCTTGTTTCCCCCCCTCCCTCCCTGTTTCTCCCCCCTCCCTCCCTGTTTTTTTCTCCCCCCCCCTCCCTCCCTGTTTTTTTCTCCCCCCTTCCCTGTTTCTTTCTCCCCCCTCCCTCCCTGTTTCTTTCTCCCCCTCCCTGTTTCTTTCTCCCCCCTACTCCCTCCCTGTTTCTTTCTCCCTCCCTGTTTCTTTCTCCCCCCTCGCTCCCTGTTTCTTTCTCCCCCCTCGCTCCCTGTTTCTTTCTCCCCCCTCCCTCCCTGTTTCTTTCTCCCCCCTCCCTCCCTGTTTCTTTCTCCCACCCCTCCCTCCCTGTTTCTTTCTCCCACCCCTCCCTCCCTGTTTCTTTCTCCCCCCTCCCTCCCTGTTTCTTTCTCCCCCCTCCCTGTTTCTTTCCCCCCCTCCCTCCGTTTCTTTCTCCCCCCCTACTCCCTCCCTGTTTCTTTCTCCCCCCTCCCTCCCTGTTTCTTTTTCCCCCTCTCCCTCCCTGTTTCCCCCCCTCCCTCCCTGTTTCTCCCCCCTCCCTCCCTGTTTTTTTCTCCCCCCCCTCCCTCCCTGTTTTTTTCTCCCCCCTTCCCTGTTTCTTTCTCCCCCCTCCCTCCCTGTTTCTTTCTCCCCCTCCCTGTTTCTTTCTCCCCCCTACTCCCTCCCTGTTTCTTTCTCCCTCCCTGTTTCTTTCTCCCCCCTCCCTCCCTGTTTTTTTCTCCCCCTTCCCTGTTTCTTTCTCCCCCCTCCCTCCCTGTTTCTTTCTCCCCCTCCCTGTTTCTTTCTCCCCCCTACTCCCTCCCTGTTTCTTTCTCCCTCCCTGTTTCTTTCTCCCCCCTCGCTCCCTGTTTCTTTCTCCCCCCTCGCTCCCTGTTTCTTTCTCCCCCCTCCCTCCCTGTTTCTTTCTCCCCCCTCCCTCCCTGTTTCTTTCTCCCACCCCTCCCTCCCTGTTTCTTTCTCCCACCCCTCCCTCCCTGTTTCTTTCTCCCCCCTCCCTCCCTGTTTCTTTCTCCCCCCTCCCTCCCTGTTTCTTTCTCCCACCCCTCCCTCCCTGTTTCTTTCCCCCCCCTCCCTCCCTGTTTCTTTCTCCCCCCTCCCTCCCTGTTTCTTTCTCCCCCCTCCCTCCCTGTTTCTTTCTCCCCCTCCCTGTTTCTTTCTCCCCCCTCCCTGTTTCTTTCTCCCCCTCCCTGTTTCTTTCCCCCCCTCCCTCCGTTTCTTTCTCCCCCCCTACTCCCTCCCTGTTTCTTTCTCCCCCCTCCCTCCCTGTTTCTTTTTCCCCCTCTCCCTCCCTGTTTCTTTCTCCCCCCTCCCTGTTTCTTTCCCCCCCTCCCTCCCTCCCTGTTTCTTTATCCCCCCTCCCTCTTTCTTTATCCCCCCTCCCTCCCTGTTTCTTTCTCCCCCCCCTCCCTCCCTGTTTCTTTCTCCCCCCTCCCTCCCTGTTTCTTTATCCCCCCTCCCTCCCTGTTTCTTTATCCCCCCTCCTTGTTTCTTTATCCTCCCTCTCTGTTTCTTTCTCCCCCCCCTCCCTCCCTGTTTCTTTCTCCCCCCCTCCCTCCCTGTTTCTTTCTCCCCCCCCCATCCCTCCCTCCCTGTTTCTTTCTCCCCCCCTCCCTCCCTCCCTGTTTCTTTCTCCCCCCTCCCTCCCTCCCTGTTTCTTTCTCCCCCCTCCCTCCCTCCCTGTTTCTTTCTCCCCCTCCCTCCCTCCCTGTTTCTTTCTCCCCCCCTCCCTCCCTCCCTGTTTATTTCTCCCCCCTCCCTCCCTCCCTGTTTCTTTCTCCCCCCTCCCTCCCTGTTTCTTTCTCCCCCCCTCCCTCCCTCCCTGTTTCTTTCTCCACCCCTCCCTCCCTGTTTCTTTCTCCACCCCTCCCTCCCTGTTTCTTTCTCCACCCCTCCCTCCCTGTTTCTTTCTCCCCCCTCCCTCCCCTCCCTCCCTGTTTCTTTCTCCCCCCTCCCTCCCTGTTTCTTTCTCCCCCCCTCCCTCCCTGTTTCTTTATCCCCCCTCCCTGTTTCTTTATCCCCCCTCCCTGTTTCTCCCCCTCCCTCCCTGTTTCTCTATTTCCCCCCCTCCCTCCCTGTTTCTTTATCCCCCCCCCCTCCTTGTTTCTTTCTTCCCCCCTCCCCTACCTGTGTTGTAGCGTGGCCGAGCTGTGTACTGTCCGCGGGTACAGGGAGCTTTTGTTTCCTGTATCCGGCGGACTAACAGGAAGTGCACACTCCTTGTTCACTTCCTGTTAGTCCGGCCGGGTACAGGAGACAGATTCTCCCTGTACCGGCGGACTATACAGGGCTCGGCCACGCTACATTGAGGGAGTGACAGGAGGGAGGCTGAGCGCTTCCCTCCTGTCAGCCCCTCTCCTCTGGCTGCGCCCGGGCGGTGCGCCCTCATGGACGCACCAGCCCGGGCAGAGCTGCAGCCGCCTGAGGCTCTCTGCAGAGCGCTCGGGCGGCTGCAGCAAAAGGGGGGCCGGCGGAGCTGGGGGGATTTCCCCATTACCTGTCCCCCCCGCATGATTTGCTGGGGGGGATGCGTCCCCCCCATCCCCCCCGGTTCCTACGCCCATGCACACACTTAAAGGACCACTACAGACACCCAGATCACTTCAGCTCAATGAAGTGGTCTGGATGTCAGGTCCCTCTAGTTTTAACCCTGCAGCTGAAAGCATAGCAGTTTCAGAGAAACTGCTATGTTTCACTGAGGGTTAATCCAGCCTCTAGTGGCTGTCTCACTGACAGCCGCTAGAGGAGCTTCCGCGATTCTAAGACACTGAACGTCCATAGAAAAGCATTGAGTAATGCTTTCCTATGGGTGGTTTGAATGCGCGCACGGCTCTTGCTGTGCATGCGCATTCGGAGCTGAGAGGCGGAGGGATCCCCAGCGCCAAGGGAGTCCGGCGCTGGAGAAAGGTAAGTGCTGAAGAGACACACACACACACTCTCACGAACAGACGCATACACACTAGCTAACAGACACACACATTTACTGACAGAGACACACTCAGCGACAGACAGACATACATACACACTCACTTACAAAACATACACTCTCACTGACAAACACACACTCACTAACAGACATCAAACAGACTCACTAACACAAACACACTCAGTAACAGACATACACAGTAACACACTCACTGACACTCATTAGCAGACACACACACTAACACTCACAGTAACACTAACACTCACAGTAACAGACACACACAGTAACACACTCACTGACACTCACTAGCAGACACACACTCAACAGACACACTCACTAACACTCACAGTAACACTCACAGTAACACTAACACTCACAGTAACACACACACTAACACTCACAGTAACACACACACTAACACACAGTAACACTAACACACACACACACACTGTCACAGTAACACACACATTAACACACACAGTCACAGTAACACACATACTAACACATACAGTCACAGTAACACACACACTAACACTCACAGTAACACACACACACTAACACATTTTTTTCAATTTAATCCCCCCAGCCTCCTTACCTTTTGGAGTGCTGAGGGGATTCCCTGGGGTCCAGTGGTGCTGCTGGGCTCTTGGGGGGGCGGTCACACGGCGGGCAGGCTGGCTGGCTGGTCTTGCGGGCGCGCGAGGGAGCACTCTCCCCTGAGTGCTTCCTCTTCAGCTCCCTCGCGCGCCGCGTAATGATACCGGCACCGGAAGATGACGTCATCTTCCGGCTCCGGTAACATTGCGGTGCGCGAGGGAGCTGAAGAGGAAGCACTCAGGGGAGAGTGCTCCCTCTCGCGCCCGCAAGACCAGCCAGCCTGCCCGCCGGGTGTAAGCAGGGCCAGCCTCGGGGGGCCCGGAGGTGGCTGGCTCCTGGGCCCCCCAGGAGAAGAGGCTGGCCCAGTGACATACATACCGGGTCGCAGGGGCGGCCGGGCCACCTGGTGGGCCGGGCCCGGTCGCAGCCGCGACCCCTGCGACCCTGGTATGTACGCCACTGGCGGTGAATGCGATCTAACCGGAGGACTCCTTCAGTGAGTCCTGGGCATAAGGCCTTAAAAAGGCCAGTAGCGTAGTCCCTCAGTTCTGAAGGTTTGATTTCCTCCGGTATACCTCTCAGGCGAATATTGTTGCGCCTATCGCGATCTTCGTGGTCAGCAATCTTGGCTTCCAGATACGCCATTTGAGTCAATGATCCGCCGCTGGGGAGAGGTGGTAGCAAGCTCCTCTCCCATACATACTTCCATCATCTGTGGAGGGAGACCGACTGTCTCTCCTCCCAATACAGTGTCCTGCTGCTGGGGAAAGGAGACTGGGCTCTCTATTCCCTGCTGGACATTCTGCCGCTGGGGAAAGGAGACTGGGCTCTCTATTCCCAAAAAATCACGCTGCTGCTGGGGGGTAGGACCAACTACCTCTGCCCCCTGTAACTCAGCCTGCCGCTGGGGAATGGAGACTGTGCTCCCAATTCCCTGCAATTCACACTGCCGCTGGGGAATGGAGACTGGGCTCCCAATTCCCAAAAAATCACGCTGCTGCCGGGGGGTAGGACCAACTACCTCTGCCCCCTGTAACTCAGCCTGCCGCTGGGGAGGGAGGACGCTGCTCTCCTCTCCCTGCACTTCACACTGCCTTCCCGGCATATCACTCTGCTGCTGGGGGGTAGGACCAACTACCTCTGCCCCCTGTAACTCAGCCTGCCGCTGGGGAATGGAGACTGGGCTCCCAATTCCCTGCAGGACCGGTGGAGAGACCTCGGTCCCATCTCTACAGGCCACCTGGGGTTCTTTCCAGTAAATCTCTACAATATCTTCCCAGCGGAAGGGGTCTGGATCTGGGTCTGTCACCTTACTGTCCTGCTGAGCCTTCCCAATGAAGTGGAAGAGATCTCGGTAGTTTTGCTCCAGTTCCCACTCCAGGGTTGCTAGGTGAGCCAGGTCTTGCTCTACCTCATGGGGGTCATCCCACTCATGCCTAGCCTCCCTCTCATAGAAAATGTCCTGCAATCTGGTTTGCGCAGGGCTCCCGAAGCCAGGCTCTGCAAAGGACTCCCATAAGAAGCCAGGACCATCAAACTCCTCTCCCTCTGGCTTGTCATGTTCGGCTGTCCAGAGTATATACTGTGCCATATACCACCAGAGCGCCTGGTAGGTATCCTCCAGCCATAGCTCCTGCCATACCCGGTTCTCTAGTTCCTTCACCCATCCCTTCAGGGGCTGCTCTCCCAGGAAGGGTATCCGCAGTGCCAGTCGTGTCTGCCATCGCTGCTCTTCACTGGGGAGACTCTTGCCCCGCTGGTACTGTACGTTATCCAGGGCCTGGTACCAGATGCCTTTCCTTAATGCATCCCGGTCATCCATGTCACCCTCATTGTACTCCACTGCTGGTTCCATCCTGGTGCGGTCAGGGTCGCTGTACTCAGACATGCGTTGCCCTCAAATTGTAAATCCAAAGAAATGGTGTTCTGTAGCTGTCCTTCTGGCTGTAGGAACGATCCCGCCGCTTGCCACCAATTGTAACGGTCCGTTTCAGCATATGAGGGGTATAAAATCCGTTTAGGCGATAATCCCCTTTTCTCAGAAAGGCACAGCTACTGCAGAACATCAAAACTCACGAATTGGATATAGGTGAATGCATCAAACTCCCGAACTGCATACCAGGGAATAAGATAGCACTCCAAGCTGGAACCTCACAAATAGCTGCTAGCAGATGAATAGGAAAAGCAGACATCAGCTTACATTCCTAGCAGTCAATCTCCAACAGCATACAGTGAATCCCCCCAAGAACGAGACAAGGCTCCGTGTTGAAGGTCAAGCAGTGGTCTCAGGTGCTGGGGCACCCAGCCTGGTTTTTATTACATGAGTACACATACAGGCCACACCCAGGGGGAGGCATAAAATAACCAATAACATAGATGTTACCTCCCACACATCCCCTCCCCTTAGTGTGACACTTAATCCCATTATGTGTACAGTTCAAAATATACTTTTACATAACTTTCATAACTTTACAACCATACATCGTATCCACATAACAATCCCATATTCAGACTCAGCATACTTTAAACATAAACACTTCCAAAATTCAGGCAAATCCCTCCAGTGGATCAAAAGTTACACGGAAGTCCTTTTATGACCGACCGCAAGCACATTTTCTTGCCCAAAACAGTTCCATAGATTTGGGCTCTGCGGTTGGTCAATTCCTGGCATAAAAACGGCTAAGTCCCATTCGAAGTGTGCCTGTACTTCGACTTTAGTCGAAGTGTCGAAGTGGAGTTGATGTTAAGGGTCGGCAGTGTTCGAAGTTAAAATGGCCGCCGCCACGTGGTCCTTTGTCCGATACCGGCCACTTCGACGACTTCGACAACTTCGGTAACTTCGACAGCTTCGACCGATTTGACCGCTTCGACCGCTTCGACAGCTTCGACAGCTTCGACCGCTTCGACCGCTTCGACCGCTTCGACCGCTTCGACAGCTTCAACCGCTTCGACAGCTTCGACAGCTTCGACAGCTTCGACAGCTTCGACAGCTTCGAATGTGTCCAAAGTGCCATATACAAAAGTACCAATCTGTCCACAAAGTATTTAAAGAGCTAGGGACAGTATAATACAATCCACCTGCCCAAAAGTAGTTCTTAAAGGGTCAGTACATTATGGTAGCAGTCCATAAGCCCCAATTCAGTCCCTTAAAGGGCACTATCTCCCAGGGACCATAATCACTGGGCAGGAGGCTAGCAACCAGGCTTCTCCAGTTCTCAGTGGCGAGGTTGGTTTCGTCACACTCCCTTTCTCCCCCTCCCTCCCTCCCTCCCTCGTCACTCTCTTTCTCCCCCTCCCTCCCTCCCTCCCTTGTCACTCTCTTTCTCCCCCTCCCACCCTCAGTCCCTCCCTCGTCACTCTCTTTCTCCCCCTCCCTCCCTCCCTCCCTACCTCGTCACTCTCTTTCTCCCCCTCCCACCCTCCCTCCCTCGTCACTCTCTTTCTCCCCCTCCCTCCCTCCCTCCCTCGTCACTCTCTTTCTGCCCCTCCCTCCCTCCCTCGTCACTCTCTTTCTCCCCCTCCCTCCCTCCCTCCCTCGTCACTCTCTTTCTCCCCCTCCCTCCCTCCCTCCCTCCCTCGTCACTCTCTTTCTCCCCCTCCCTGCCTCCCTCCCTCCCTCGTCACTCTCTTTCTCCCCCTTACTCCCTCCCTCCCTCGTCACCCTCTTTCTCTCCCTCCCTCCCTCCCTCGTCACTCTCTTTCTCCCCCTCCCTCCCTCCCTCCCTCCCTCGTCACTCTCTTTCTCCCCCTCCCTCCCTCCCTCCCTCCCTCGTCACTCTCTTTCTTCCCCTCCCTCCCTCCCTCCCTCGTCACTCTCTTTCTCCCCCTCCCTCCCTCCCTCCCTCGTCACTCTCTTTCTCCCCCTCCCTCCCTCCCTCCCTCGTCACTCTCTTTCTCCCCCTCCCTCCCTCCCTCCCTCCCTCGTCACTCTCTTTCTCCCCCTCCTTCCCTCCCTCCCTCCCTCGTCAATCTCTTTCTCCCCCTCCCTCCCTCCCTCGTCACTCTCTTTCTCCCCCTCCCTCCCTCCCTTCCTCCCTCCCTCCCTCGTCACTCTCTTTCTCCCCCTCCCTCACTCCCTCCCTCCCTCGTCACTCTCTTTCTCCCCCTCCCTCCCTCCCTCATCACTCTCTTTCTCCCCCTCCCTCCCTCCCTCCCCCTCCCTCCCTCCCTCCCTCCCTCGTCACTCTCTTTCTCCCCCTCCCTCCCTCCCTCCCTCCCTCCCTCGTCACTCTCTTTCTCCCCCTCCCTCCCTCCCTCCCTCCCTTTCTCCCCCTCCCTCCCTCCCTTGTCACTCTCTTTCTCCCCCTCCCTCCCTCGTCACTCTCTTTCTCCCCCTCCCTCCCTCGTCACTCTCTTTCTCCCCCTCCCTCCCTCCCTCCCTCGTCACTCTCTTTCTCCCCCTCCCTCCCTCCCTCCCTCGTCACTCTCTTTCTACCCCTCCCTCCCTCCCTCCCTCGTCACTCTCTTTCTCCCCCTTCCTCCCTCCCTCATCACTCTCTTTCTCCCCCTCCCTCCCTCCCTCCCTCCCTCCCTCGTCACTCTCTTTCTCCCCCCCTCCCTCCCTCCCTCATCACTCTCTTTCTCCCCCTCCCTCCCTCCCTCATCACTCTCTTTCTCCCCCTCCCTCCCTCCCTCATCACTCTCTTTCTCCCCCTCCCTCGTCACTCTCTTTCTCCCCCTCCCTCCCTCCCTCCCTCGTCACTCTCTTTCTCTCCCCTCCCTCCCTCCCTTGTCACTCTCTTTCTCCCCCTCCCTCCCTATCTCCCTCGTCACTCTCTTTCTCCCCCTCCCTCCCTCCCTCCCTCGTCACTCTCTTTCTCCCCCTCCCTCCCTCGTCACTCTCTTTCTCCCCCTCCCTCCCTCCCTCGTCACTCTCTTTCTCCCCTCCCTCCCTCCCTCCCTCGTCACTCTCTTTCTCCCCCTCCCTCCCTCCCTCCCTCGTCACTCTCTTTCTCCCCCTCCCTCCCTCCCTTTCTCGTCACTCTCTTTCTCTCCCTCCCTCGTCACTCTCTTTCTCCCCTCCCTCCCTCCCTACTCTCTTTCTCCCCCTCCCTCCCTCCCTCCCTCGTCACTCTCTTTCTCCCCCTCCCTCCCTCCCTCCCTCGTCACTCTCTTTCTCCCCCTCCCTCCCTCCCTCGTCACTCTCTTTCTCTCCCTCCCTCCCTCGTCACTCTCTTTCTCCCCCTCCCTCCCTCCCTCCCTCGTCACTCTCTTTCTCCCCCTCCCTCCCTATCTCCCTCGTCACTCTCTTTCTCCCCCTCCCTCCCTCCCTCCCTCCCTCGTCACTCTCTTTATCCCCCTCCCTCCCTCGTCACTCTCTTTCTCCCCCACCCTCCCTCCCTCGTCACTCTCTTTCTCCCCCTCCCTCCCTCGTCACTCTCTTTCTCCCCCTCCCTCCCTCCCTCGTCACTCTCTTTCTCCCCCTCCCTCCCTCCCTCGTCACTCTCTTTCTCCCCCTCCCTCCCTCCCTCGTCACTCTCTTTCTCCCCCTCCCTCCCTCCCTTCCTCCCCCTCCCTCCCTCCCTTCCTCCCCCTCCCTCCCTTCCCTCCCTCATCACTCTCTTTCTCCCCCTCCCTCCCTCCCTCCCTCCCTTTCTCCCTCGTCACTCTCTTTCTCCCCCTCCCTCCCTCCCT